>NC_059194.1:11357702-11657702 GCF_020615455.1 Coregonus clupeaformis | reverse complement strand
AGCGAGCAATCCCGCTCCGTTATGGAGCACACGCTGAGCACACACACACTGACTCGCATATACCGAACAAAAATATAAACGCAACATGCAACAATTTCAAAGATTCTACTGAGTTACAGTTCATAGAAGGAAATCAGTCAATTGAAATGAATTAATTAGGCCCTAATCTATGGATTTCACATGACTGGGAATACAGATAGACATCTGTTGGTTACAGATATATTTTTTAAAAAAGGGGGTGGTTCACAATGGGCCTCAGGATCTTGTTGTGGTATTTTTGTACATTCAAATTGCCAATCGATAAAATGCAATTGTATTCGTTGCCCGTAGCTTATGCCAACCCATACTATAACCCTACCATGGGGCACTCTGTTCACAACGTTGACATCAGCAGTCCGCTCAACCACACGACGCCATATACATGGTCTGCGGTTGTGAGGCCGGTTAGACTTACTGCCAAATTCTCTAAAATGACATGGGAGGTGGCTTATGGTAGAGAAATTAACAATAAATTCTCTGCCAAACGCTCTGGTAGACACATTTTTTGCACATTTTAGAGTGGCCCTTTGTTGTCCCCAGCACAAGGTGCGCCTGTGTAATGATCATGCTGTTTAATCAGCTTCTTGATATGCCACACCTGTCAGGTGGTTGGATTATCTTGGCAAAGGAGAAATGCTCACTAACAGGGATGTAAACACATTTGTGCACAACATTTGAGAGAAATAAGCTTTTTGTGCATATGGAACATTTCTGGGATCTTTTATTTCAACTCTTGAAACATGGGACCAACACTTTACATGTTGCGTTTATATTTTTGTTCAGTGTACAATGTTCATACACACACACACACACACACTGTACAGTACACACCTATGAGTGACTCAAAATAGATCTGAATCCATGCTAATTTTCCTCATTGTCCTGACACAGAAGTGAAGCACACACTCCAAATGTTTACAATATGCACTGATTCATCTCAATTTATCAAAACATTCAAAACCCATAGGAAAACAGACAGCATGACTCACTATAAAAATGAGTCAGAATGTCTCTTTATTTAACTATTTGCTCATTATTAGAAAACATTTCATATTTCTATAGATGACATATGCAGTACAATATTCTTTGTGTACTGCACTTTGACCAGGCGTCCCCAATGGCACCCTATTTGCTGCTTTGCACTGGGCTATATAGGGAATAGAATGCCTTTTGGAAAAAAAAACATTATAAGCATTTTGCCCAAAAGCACGTAGGTTGTGTAGTCCAACCTGCATAGAGAGAGACTTACATTATATTTTCTCAAGTCCTTTACTTATAAGCCCCCCTCTCACTACAGTAAATAGCAACTCTGACCATTTTAGAAACTTGTGTTAGTATTCAGCAACTCTGACCATTTTAGAAACTATTGTTAGTATTCAGGAGGGATAGAATGAGTCATGGAAATGAAGACTTAATACATGGACAGGTTCCCCTTGATGTTCTTGGAGCTAATTAACACTAGAACAACACACACTGTTTGAAGTACGGAAGTTACTTTTTTAAATGAATAAGTTATGCATAATATGCAGTAATGTGTTTTGCATGTACTTTCAATATGTTTACTGCCTGAATGGTTACAGACAATTGGCTATACATGAGAGAGTGTAAGGCCTAGATCTCAAATAATTTCAGTTGTGTTAAGAGTGTGCTATACAAGTTGTGAGCCACAGCATATCACATTCAACCATTTCACTGGGCATTTTAAATAAGTTAACTTTCCCAGAGGAAGGGGGAACGTAAGCAGGTTAGACTGTATTCAGTTGAAGGCCTTGTACACTATTCCTATGATGCTGGTGGAACAGGTAGTGGTTTTGCTGTAAGGACTTGTACTGCCACCTGCTGGCATTTATGCTATTGCTGTGATCATACAAGGCTTCCAATAAAGGGGAACTGCACCCACTGATTTGGCCTCGTTTTTTGGCTTGCTCCTCAAGAAATGCTGGAGGCCATGACAGAAGCCAAACTTGAGTTGGCTTGGGGGGTGTGGTTTGATGTGGGTGTTTCTTGGGTGTGTCCTTGTCAACACCAAGACACACCCATCTGCCAGAACCTTGCCTGCAGCGGTTTCTCCCCACTCAATCACAACAAGCAAACCTCCTGCAGGTTGAGTTCCATAAGTACAGGCAGTTTGGTGAGATTCCGGAGGAAGCTTTGAATAGGTCAGTAGCCTACAGAGTAATATGAGAAGAATGCAATTGCTGAATTTATGTAGATATTCTAAACTAAGCGTTTTGATAACTTTCAAATGTAGTAACAGGTCCATGTAGAATAAACAACCCTTTACATAATACCATAGAAGCAGTGTTCTGCTAATATAACAATGTGCACCTTCCATTGTCATTCCCAGCTGATGCAGATACTGTGGCTATCTGCATTTTGTCTGGTGGTAATGGGGCTACCTTGGCAACATGTCAGAGTGGTCATACCTTCCTGTCTGGTGGTAATGGGGCTACCTTGGCAACATGTCAGAGTGGTCATACCTTCCTGTCTGGTGGTAATGGGGCTACCTTGGCAACATGTCAGAGTGGTCATACCTTCCTGCCTGGTGGTAATGGGACTACCTTGGCAACATGTCAGAGTGGTCATACCTTCCTTTCTGGTGGTAATGGGGCTACCTTGGCAACATGTCAGAGTGGTCATACCTTCCTGTCTGGTGGTAATGGGGCTACCTTGGCAACATGTCAGAGTGGTCATACCTTCCTGTCTGGTGGTAATGGGGACCTTGGGGCTACCATGGCAAAATGTCAGAGTGGTCATACCTTCCTGTCTGGTGGTAATGGGGCTACCTTGGCAACATGTCAGAGTGAACTCGAAAGGGGGTCATACCTTCCTGTGTGGGCTGCTCAACGAGTATACAACAGGAGTTCCCTGATCCTGCTGCAGAATACACAGGGTTTCTCCCTCCACATTTTGACTGATACAATTCAATAATAAAAAAATACAATACACGTAAAGGTTGTGTCTAGTAACATTTTCATGCTGAGTGCCAGGTCTTTCTCCATTTAGAGACATCAGCATCAATCCCATCTGTCAGTCTGGACTTCATCACATCATCTTGCAAGTCTCCATGTGCTGGCTCCATACATGTTTCTGTGAACACATACACACATAGTAGCTGTTCTATTACCAATGGCAGTTAGGATAGGTGATAACTGACACACAAACAGATACTATGTTGAAGTTTGAACAGGTCAGATAAAACCTAACCAATCATCATCTCCCCATCAAACGACGATGCTGGCGTCTGGCAAAAGCACTCTCCAGTCCTCTCCATCTGTAGAAATAGGCAGAGTTAAGGAAGAGTTCATCAGTGACACATGGAATGAAAAGGGTGTTTCTATTACTGGACATTTCTGCTGTACTGTGTTATTAGTAATCACCTTCAGTCCACGTGTGGCAAAAGTTAGTTGATATTTAATCAATGGAAGATGGAATTAAAATGGCGGAATTAAAAGTTAAAGGAGAAGGATAGGCTACAATGACCAAGAGCCAACAGATAGGCTGCTACTTTATATTCTGGATGGAGTTGTTGTTATTTGTAACTGTATGATGAGAATGCACTGCAGCCTCAATTAGCCTAGCTAGCTAACCTTAGCTATCTGAACTAGCTTCTCCTGGTTTGATGCAATCAAAGACAGGTATTACGTAATCATATTGGATGATAAATAACCTAGCTATGACAGCTATTAGTCTACTATAGCGCGAGTCGGCTTGGTTGGTTGCTGTCCCTCCCTCCTTGCTCCAAATGTCACTACTCCCAGTAGGCTACGGCCCCTCCCCAGCCTCCTAGAGCGGCACCTCGACCTCTCTCTCTCGCTTTATCAGCACTGGTTAATAAAGTAGCTTACAAAAATACTTTTCTGCTGCTTCCCTCACTCAGATCGGACCGGGTCTGGATCTGACCAGGTCTATACGGAATGGGTCTAGTTGTCCTCGGGTCCGTTCGGAACAGGTCTTTATATTTTAAAATTGTATTTATGCATATCAGGTCGGGGTGGGAAAGCCACAGGTTCATTTCTGAACGGGTCCGACTTTTTGGATCCGTGAAGCCATCTAGCTGGAGGTAAGGTCTTTGCCAGCACCCCATTGATGGGCATGGCAGTGTAGATCAGCTCCTGGCCCCTCATCAAAGATACTGGTCGGTCACATACAAACACACACACAGAGCACATAGTACATTATCAATAGTGGTTATGATTAGCATGGTGAAACCAACCTGATCGCTGCATTCATTTTTCTATTTCACTTCTGATATCGTGATATGTGAAGTGAAATAGAATGGTAAACGCAGCGATCAGGCTGGTTCCACCAGGCTAGGTTATGAAGGTGAATTGGGACAAAACTCCAAACTGTTTTGTCACCAAACTGATTCAAGTGTCCTCCCTGTTCCATTTCTAGGAATGCTCACAGCAAGGGCATGTCTGGTGATGCTGACGGTCGCCTTGCTGGTCTTCTCTATGTTGCATGTTTGGCTGCAAACTTGACATCTCTCAAACAACTGCAGCAGGCAATCCTCATAAACAATGTACTTCCTCATCTTATGAGGTGGTGTTGACTGGGAGGGCCGTTGACAGTGTGATATAATAGACAGACAAGTGGTAAATTGCATTTTGTTATATAGAAAAGAACAAAGCTTTTTGCTAATGCACTTCACAACTTTACTAGTTTATCAAACTGGGTATTTTTTTATAAAACATTTCACATAACACACATTACCGTTGTTAATAAAGCCGTCTGTGTCATCAGGGCAGTAACTCGCTAATTCTAGAAAATTCTAGATCATCACTACTGTAGTTACCACAGACACAAAGTTATAAACCCAGCCTATTTCTACAATTTCTCATCTTAAAATGTGATTTTAAACCTAACCCGTAACCCGAACCACACTGCTAACCTTATGCCTAACCCTAACCTTAAGACCAAGAAAGACGAGGACAAAACAGATTGCTAATACATTTAAACATGTTATTAATAATATAGCCTCAAAGGTAATACAACATACCGTCCCCTCCTGTACTCCCTGTTCACCCACGACTGCGTGGCCACGCACGACTCCAACTCAATCATCAAATTTTGCTGACGACACAACGGTGGTGGGCCTGATCACTGATGACGATGAGACAGCCTACAGGGAGGAGGTCAGTGACCTGGCAGTGTGGTGTTGAAACAACAACCTCTCCCTCAACGTCAACGTCAGTAAGACCAAGGAGCTGATCGTGGAAGACAGGAAACGGGGGCGAGCACGACCCCATCCACATCGATGGGGCTGCAGTGGAGCGGGTCGAGAGTTCCTCGGTGTCCAAATCTTACAAGTACTTAAAATGGTCCACACACACGCGAACAGTGGCTCTTCCCCGTCAGGAGGTTGAAAAGGTTTGGCATGGGCCCTCAGATCCTCAAAAAGTTATACAGCTGTACCAATGAGAGAATCTTGACTGGCTGCATCACTGCTTGGTATGGCAACAGCACCGCCCTCGATCACATGGCGCTACAGAGGGTGGAGCGGACAGCCCAGTACATCATTGGGGCTGAGCTCCCTGCCTCACTGGGGCTGAGCTCCAGGACATCTATAGCAGGCGGTCTGAAAGGAAGGCCTGGAAAATCATTAGACTCCAGCCACCCAAGCCAAAGACTGTTCTCTCTGCTTCCGCATGGCAAGTGTTACCGGTGCAGCAAGTCGGACACCAACAGGCTCCCGAACAGCTTCTATCCCCAAGCCATAAAACTGCTACAGTGAGGGAAAAAAGTATTTGATCCCCTGCTGATTTTGTACGTTTGCCCACTGACAAAGACATTACGTCTATAATTTTAATGGTAGGTTTATTTGAACAGTGAGAGACAGAATAACAACAAAAAAATCTGCATGTAAAAAATGTTATAAATTGATTTGCATTTTAATGAGGGAAATAAGTATTTGACCCCCTCTCAATCAGAAAGATTTATGGCTCCCAGGTGTCTTTTATACAGGTAACGAGCTGAGATTAGGAGCACACTCTTATTAAAGGGAGTGCTCCTAATCTCAGTTTGTTACCTGTATAAAAGACACCCGTCCACAGAAGCAATCAATCAATCAGATTCCAAACTCTCCACCATGGCCAAGACCAAAGAGCTCTCCAAGGATGTCAGGGACAAGATTGTAGACCTACACAAGGCTGGAATGGGCTACAAGACCATCGCCAAGCAGCTTGGTGAGAAGGTAACAACAGTTGGTGCGATTATTCGCAAATGGAAGAAACACAAAATAACTGTCAATCTCCCTTGGCCTGGGGCTCCATGCAAGATCTCACCTCGTGGAGTTGCAATGATCATGAGAACGGTGAGGAATCAGCCCAGAACTACATGGGAGGATCTTGTCAATGATCTCAAGGCAGCTGGGACCATAGTCACCAAGAAAACAATTGGTAACACACTACGCTGTGAAGGACTGAAATCCTGCAGCGCCCGCAAGGTCTCCCTGCTCAAGAAAGCACATATACAGGCCTGTCTGTAGTTTGCCAATGAACATCTGAATGATTCAGAGGAGAACTGGGTGAAAGTGTTGTGGTCAGATGAGACCAAAATCGAGCTCTTTGGCATCAACTCGCCGTGTTTGGAGGAGGAGGAATGCTGCCTATGACCCCAAGAACAGCATCCCCACCGTCAAACATGGAGGTGGAAACATTATGCTTTGGGGGTGTTTTTCTGCTAAGGGGACAGGACAACTTCACCGCATCAAAGGGACGATGGACCGTCAAATCTTGGGTGAGAACCTCTTTCCCTCAGCCAGGGCATTGAAAGTGGGTCGTAGATTTATTTTTATTTATTTAACCTTTATTTAACCAGGTAAGCCAGTTGAGAACAAGTTCTCATTTACAACTGCGACCTGGATGGGTATTCCAGGATGACAATGACCCAAAACACACGGCCAAGGCAACAAAGGAGTGGCTCAAGAAGAAGCACATTAAGGTCCTGGAGTGGCCTAGCCAGTCTCCAGACCTTAATCCCATAGAAAATCTGTGGAGGGAGCTAAAGGTTCGAGTTGCCAAACGTCAGCCTCGAAACCTTAATGACTTGGAGAAGATCTGCAAAGAGGAGTGGGACAAAATCCCTCCTGAGATGTGTGAAAACCTGGTGGGCAACTACAAGAAACGTCTGACCTCTGTGATTGCCAACAAGGGTTTTGCCACGAAGTACTAAGTCATGTTTTGCAGAGGGTCAAATACTTATTTCCCTCATTAAAATGCAAATCAATTTATAACATTTTTGACATGCGTTTTTCTGGATTTTGTTGTTGTTATTCTGTCTCTCACTGTTCAAATAAACCTACCATTAACATTATAGACTGATCATTTCTTTGTCAGTGGGCAAACGTACAAAATCAGCAGGATCAAATACTTTTTTCCCTCACTGTAAATAGCAAACAAAATGGTTACACTGACTATCTGAGTTGACCCTTGTATTTTATTTATATTTTTTCACTGTCTCTATGCACACTCACAGGGCCCTACACACTCACACACACTGTCACTCCCACACACACACAAACACTGACTCCATCATCTGCTCACTCACACATAATATGGACATACATTTATACTGACTCTACACACCCACACTCACATACAATCTGCTGCTACTCTGTTTATCATATATCCTGATGCCTAGTTACCTTACCCCTATACATATCTACCTCTATCACTCCAGTATCCCTGCACATTGCAAATATGGTACTGGTACTGACTGACCCAATACATAGTATGCTGACCTACTTTCTCCTGTTCTTCTTATTTCTGTTTCTCATGTGTGTTTTTTTTGTTCTACCTAATTGAAACATTTTGAAGTGCAAGAAAGGCATTTCACTGTACTTGTGCATGTGACATTAAAACTGGAAACTTCAGTTGAGATTGGTGGACATCAGTTGGTAATCAGTCCTATCCAGACCCTCTGTCTCTGCTGATTGATTCTCTCGTCTGATTCCCATGTCCTCTTACAGTTGAGCCTTGGGACGAAGTCACTGTCCTCAACGGATAATAATAATAATCATAATCATAATCATAACAATACATTTGATTTTAAGAGCCTTTCAAGTCACCCTAGGACACAAAAATGTCAAACATAATAAAAGAAAAAAAACACAAGATTGAAAAGAGATTTTAAAAAATAGACTACCTCTTCTGTTTCTTCCAGGGTGGTTATTTTGGTTGCAACAGCCTGGGCTACTAGAAGGGCTGGACACCCTGGTCCTCTTACAGGTGACCCATGGTCCTCTCTTTCTCTTGGAGGGCGGGACCCTCTGGTCCTCTCTTATGGGAGACTCTAGACACTTCACATCCAAACCACTCTAACCTACGGAATGAAAGAGAATACACACAACCAGACTCACTAAAAGACACCAGCTGTCTTCACAAATGTTGAATGTGATTATGTTTTCCTGATAAACTTGGAGTTTGATACTCACCATCACTCAGGGAACTGGCTGGGTGAGTCCTTTCTGGTTCTGCCTACCTGCTTCTCAACCAGGTGACCCATTATGGAACCGCCTGAGGGTCAAGGAGGACACAGGCAAGCCCTCTGGTGTTCTCAGGGCTGGAGCTCTGGAGGATCTCATGGTGCTCGCCCACCATGCCCTTCAGATCCACAGGGGCCGTAGCCACTGCCTGGTCCTCAACCCCCAGAGTATCGGTCCTGGCCACTGGGACTTCACGGCTTTGATCTTGATCAGAGGATAAGGGGGGTTTGGGCTCTATGAAGAGGCCCACCTCTCTGGACTGTTCTAACTGGTCATCTGACTCCAAGTCAAAGTCAGACTCAAAGCCTGAGTCGTAGCCCAAGTCAGGATCAGACCCTTCCTGGTCAGATAGTTGGAGTCAGACTCATAGCCATGGTCATTCAGATGCATTGACATTTTAGCAATCCAAAGTTACACAGAGTGTCTCAAAACGACCTGTCTTCTCAGAAGGTTAAGGTGTTTATGGGGCGGTTGTTGATTCTGTTTCTAGAATGTTGTGGGTTTTACAATGTTATTGATGGTTTCTATGGCAAACCAAGTTTGATTTGTCGAACCAGACTTCTAAAGTATAATGGTTGGCTATGTGGCCAGGGAGAAATGGACATTCAATCCAAACAACTTAATTGTCCCCCTGTGTGGAATGGTACATACAATGAAATGCATACAAATTATACAAATATTGCAAAGCAATAAAGGCAATAGATGACCTAACAGATGACATCAATTTAAAAAAGCTGCACTCACAGTCTGTATAGTTTTACTATACTGGTGCTGGTCACAGTGTTTCTGAATCTGTGTGTGTCTTGAGTGTAATACCACACATTTGGTTGTTTCGTTCATTCAGCATAAAACTACATTTACAGTCATTAGCTGGCTCCGTGGACTAGTTCAAAGTATCAACAACAACTAAACTCCAATGATTATTGTGGTATTTGTAAACTGATTAGCGGTCTGTGTAGCATTCATAACTGACAGAAGGTGTGAATGAAAGCTTGACATGAATTCCCTTTCAATAAAATCATAAGGCTGTGTTTACACATGCAGCCCATTCTGATATTTTGCCCAATTATTGGCAAAAGAGCTTATCTGATTGTTCCTAAGACAAATTAGTGGAAAAATATCAGAATTGGTCTGCCTGTGTAAATGCAGCCATAAAGCTTAAAATATCTGGATTATAATATTTAAAACACTCTTAGCTTAGTGTGTGCTAGCCTATATCTATTTTAATGTTCTGTGTGTTTGTGTTTGTTGTCTGTCTGCAGGGCTGGAGTACTGTGTGCGTATGCAGCTAACCAGAACCTGAGCTCCCAGCTCAAAGGCATGAAGAGACTGGTTAGCAGCAACCTTAAGGACCTGCAGACCTTTGCCAATGAGACGCCAACGGTACAGCCTTTTTACGGTAGCTGCAATGACAGTTAACTGTAGGTGTGCACACAAGGCTAAGTAGAGAATGTAAGAGATGGATAGATTAAACGTCCTCATGTATATTGTATGCTTCGGAAAGTGTGTGTGTGTGTGTGTGTGTGAGATAGCGAGAGACTGACAGAGTAACACAATCTCGGACTAAAAACAGTCCTGCGTTTCTGTGACTTTCTTCTGCTCTTGTTTTCACAGCAAATTGAATACCTAATAGCACAATACGCCACTGCCAAGTACTCAGTCATTTCTGACCTAGATAGTAAGTAAAGTGCCTGAGGCCACGTCTCCATATTGTCTTTGTTCAGTCTATTGTCTGTTGCAGAAAACGATGAATCTATGGCCATATCAGGTCCCCTAGATACATAACAGAGTTGGGGTCAATTTCATTTCAATTCAGTCAATTCAGGAAGTCAACTGAAATTCAAATGTTTCTATTGCTTTTCTATGAGAGAAATTGGAATTGGAATTTGAACGTCTGTTTACTTCCTGAATTAAAATGTAATTGACCCCAACCCTGATACATAATGATGCAATTTCCACATCCTCAGATGTGGGTCCTCTGCTTGGAGGGAAGATTCATGAGGAATTGGGCAAAGAGGTGCGTCCTGCACTGGACGGGGTGCTCCGTATGGCTGGAGGTATGTCCTGTCCTTATGATGTAATTTCCTCTTTCAGACAGATGCTGTAATTGTTTTCCTCTCTACCACACTGACAATACTGCCCTCAAATTGGACATAAGTTATAAGGATATTTTAAGAATATACTGTGTATAGTACAGTAGCATTGTAGTTCTTATAGAAATATCTTGTTAATTAGCTCATAACAAGGTGTACTTAAATGGCTGAAGTAGACATCCTTCTCTTTCCTTTTTATTTGTTGTCGTAAAGTCAAAGTTCAGAGGGCCATTAAAGGTAACAGTAAATTAACCTTGACCGGTGACCCCTTGACCTTGTGACCTTGAGACTTCACCCTTGTGTCACTCTTGTGATTGGTCCCCTTGTGGTTCTCCTGGCTCTTGAGCCAATTGTAGCCTGGTCCAAGATCTGTTTGTGCCATTGGCGTGAGAATGACCATAGGAAATGGCAAGACAGCAGAAACAGTTCTGGGACCAGGCTAAATCGCTAGACATCCCTGTGTGTGTACAATATACTACCTGCCTCTATTTGGAACTGTCCAAACCTACCTTGTGTGCCATCTTAATTATGAATCGATATGGATATATTAAGTATATGGCCTCCCAAGTTCCAACCTTGCTCCAACAGTGGATTGAACCTGCAACTGTTGTTCACCTGTTCAATTCTAAAAGCTGCCCCCGTGTGAATATGTGTGTGTTATTTTGTGTGTAATCAAGGCCAGGGTATGGATGTGCATGTGTGTGTATTTGGTTTGTGCGTGCGTGCTTGTGTTTTTGTGAATCTACCGTGTGCATACGTGTGTGGGTCTTTACTATGTGCACTCTCACACACACTTTAAATGGATCTAGTTCTGTCCTTGAGCTGTTCTTGTCTATTAATGTTCTGTATTATGTCATGTTTCATGTTCTGTGTGGACCCCAGGAAGAATAGCTGCTGCTTTCACAACAGCTAATGGGGATCCTAATAAAATACCAAATACCAAATACTCACCACTTCTCCATCCTACCCCGTCCCCATCCCCAGCCATGCGGGAGACCAAGGAGGCCCTGGAGAACGTGAGGGTGTCTCTGGAGGTTCTCCAGGAGGCGACAGGGAAGCTCCACTTCAACCTGAGCCTGGTGCGCTCCAGCCTGAACAGAACCCTCAACGATCCGGGCTGCAGCAACGAGGACTCGGATGCCACCACCGCCCAGCTCTGCCGCTCCATCCACAGCTCCCTGGCACAGCTCTACGTCAGCGCCAACTTCACCCGGGTATGCTGGCACACTTAATTAAAGATGCTAATAATAGTGATACTGTAATAATTAGATTAATATAGCACAATATAAGTATGTGATGTGTTGCAGTTACCTGATGTGAACAATCACCTGGAAAGTGTGAATCAGGTGCTGAAAACGGACCTCAACGAAATCATTCAAAAGGTGAGTCTAGAAATGTTGCAAAACCTTTAGGTACTGTATAAGTTGTGAGATTTTCTTTGATATTTGTCATACTGTATCATCAATGCAAACCTTTCTATTTTCTTCTCCAAACAGGGCTTCTCCTCATTCAATGACACTCCAGGCATGGTGAGTGACCAGATGAGGAGCGTAGTCGACGGTGAGTGGCATCTCTTTAACCTCATTTAATGCTCCTAAACAAGTTTCAGAAGACACTAAATGAAGGGTTATATCATTTTGAGTGTTCAACTTTGCATTGCCAAGTCAGTCATGTTCAATATGGTATGAATACTCATTGATGGTAATGTCTTATACGCCCAATAAGATCAATGTCCATATTCCAATTATAGACCTTCACCTGAACTGTTGTACGCCAATAACCCAAAATATAACGTTGTATTACTCCATTATTTCACTAATGCCCCTGAATATATATACACTCTCTCCCTCCCAGGAGCCCGGGGCATGTTGGACGTCATCAGCGCCAACATCAGCAGTTCCTCCAAGGTGTTCCCTGTAAACAGCACTCTGGCCAACTTCACCAACTTCATCAGTCACACACAGTCCAAGATAGAAGACTCCTACCCTGAGATCGATCAGATAGACTTCTATAGGTACAATCAGGAACTGGGCCCCTATTCACAAACTGTGTGTCCTAAATGGTACCCTATTCCCTATATAGTGTGCTACTTTTGACCAGGGCCCATGATGGGTATGGGTGGTATGGGTGGTCCTCTGTAGCTCAGCTGGTAGAGCACGGTGCCTGTAACGCCAGGGTAGTGGGTTCGATCCCCGGGACCACCCATACACAAAAATGTATGCACGCATGACTGTAAGTCGCTTTGGATAAAAGCGTCTGCTAAATGGCAAATTATATTTTTATTATTATTATTAGAACAAATAAAGGTCTTCACCTGCCTGGTCTGTGGTAGATTGACGTAAAGACAATAGAATCTGACAGGCTGTAGTCTCCATTGTTATGGCATCTTATCCTAATGTAGTGGTTGGTTGTTACTTGTAATGGGATCTTATCCTAATGTAGTGGTTGGTTGTTACTTGTTATGGCATCTTATCCTAATGTAGTGGTTGGTTGTTACTTGTAATGGGATCTTATCCTAATGTAGTGGTTGGTTGTTACTTGTTATGGCATCTTATCCTAATGTAGTGGTTGGTTGTTACTTGTTTTGGCATCTTATCCTAATGTAGTGGTTGGTTGTTACTTGTTTTGGCATCTTATCCTAATGTAGTGGTTGGTTGTTACTTGTTTTGGCGTCATATCCTATTGTAATTTTTGGTTGTTACTTGTTATGCCATCTTAGCCTAATGTAGTGGTTGGTTGTTACTTGTTTTGGCATCTTATCCTAATGTAGTGGTTGGTTGTTACTTGTTATGGCATCTTATCCTAATGTAGTGGTTGGTTGTTACTTGTTATGGCATAATATCCTAATGTAGTGGTTGGTTGTTAATTGTTATACCATCTTAGCCTAATGTAGTGGTTGGTTGTTAATTGTTATGCCATCTTAGCCTAATGTAGTGGTTGGTTGTTACTTGTTATGGCATCTTATCCTAAAGTAGTGGTTGGTTGTTACTTGTTATGGCGTCTTATCCTAATGTAGTGGTTGGTTGTTAATTTTATGCTGTCTTATCCTAATGTAGTGGTTGGTTGTTACTTGTTATGGCATCTTATCCTAAAGTAGTTGTTGGTTGTTACTTGTTATGGCGTCTTATCCTAAAGTAGTGGTTGGTTGTTACTTGTTATGGCGTCATATCCTAATGTAGTGCTTGGTTGTTACTTGTTATGGCGTCTTATCCTAAAGTAGTGCTTGGTTGTTACTTGTTATGGCGTCTTATCCTAAAGTAGTGGTTGGTTGTTACTTGTTATGGTGTCTTATCCTAAAGTAGTGCTTGGTTGTTACTTGTTATGGCATCTTATCCTAAAGTAGTGGTTGGTTGTTACTTGTTATGGTGTCTTATCCTAAAGTAGTGGTTGGTTGTTACTTGTTATGGCGTCTTATCCTAAAGTAGTGGTTGGTTGTTACTTGTTATGGCGTCTTATTCTAATGTAGTGCTTGGTTGTTACTTGTTATGGCGTCTTATTCTAATGTAGTGGTTGGTTGTTACTTGTTATGGCGTCTTATCCTAATGTAGTGCTTGGTTGTTACTTGTTATGGTGTCTTATCCTAAAGTAGTGCTTGGTTGTTACTTGTTATGGCGTCTTATCCTAAAGTAGTGGTTGGTTGTTACTTGTTATGGCGTCTTATCCTAATGTAGTGGTTGGTTGTTACTTGTTATGGTGTACTGACTCCAGGGTTCCTCTACAGGTGGATTTGCTGTATTGGGCTGTGCTGCATGGTGGTTCTCATCGTGGCCTTCAACTTCCTGGCCATAATGTGTGGCACCATGGGATATGACAAGCACGCCTCCCCCACCACACGGGGCTGCGTCTCCAACACCGGCGGTACCCTTCTCATGGCGTGAGTATTTCTGGCTAGCTGGCTGGCTGGGTATCTGTTTGGCAGGTTGTCTATCTATCTATCTATCTATCTATCTATCTATCTATCTATCTATCTATTGTGACGTCACGAGAGGCTACACGGCTTTCAGCGGGATTGCTCAAGTAGTGCAAGGAGACAAGGTTCAAACAAAACAAGGATTTTATTAAAGGTCTTGGGAAATTAACGAAAATATAACAAAATTATGTTCTCTTGTGGCTCTTTAAGGGTTAACAGTTCAGGGATGTCTCTTCCACATCCAAAATCATAATTCTCACTCGCTCAGATAACTTTTCCCCAGCCTTACTGTAGTCCACGTTGCAGCTAGTGGCCAACCCAGCAAAAAGTCCTTCCAAATGTCTCTCACGTATTTCCACAGGTGCATATATCCAAAGGTGAGTATTTCCCAAAGGTAAGTATCTCCAAATCCTTATATTCCTCATGGAAGTGGACGTGCAGCACTCTTGTCTTCCAGAGAGCCCAGGTTGGAGACTGTGTCTCTTCACCCCCCACACTCCCTCAGTGTGTCTCTTCCCTTCCCAAACCTTCAGCTCATCAGCTCCTCATTTGTTTCAGCTGCGTGGGAAGATTGGCCATAGAGGGGTGGAGTTCCCGACCATACCAGCAGATGGAGCCATAGCTGTCTGGGTTTGCAGCCACCTCAGGGGATGTAACGTCCCTCCAGGACACAGCCTCTCGTGACATCACACATCCCCCTCCTCGGGACCGACGTCCTCGCCGGGTAAAGGCAGCGAAGAAGGCATCACGCCGGGAGAGGGCGTCCGCATTGCCGTGGTGCTTGCCAGCCTGCTCTCTCTTCAACTCCTCCACCTCTAGGACCAGGGACTCAGCCTCCTGTTGTCTCTCCTTGAGTTTCTTACTGAACGCATCAGCCTTGGTTTTAGCAGAGTTTAGCTTCTGTTGAGCAGCTTTCCGTTCCTTCTCTCTCTCTGCCTCCGCATTCTTCATCTTGTTCTCCAACACCTTGTACTTCTCCTCTGCCTTCTTCTGGACCTCCTTACTACTGCGCAGCCTCTCCAGCTCCTCCTGTTGCTTATGGAAGGAGCTCTGTTGGAGTTTAGCCTGGAGGATATCTAACTCTCCTGTCTTCATGTCTAACTGTTGCTTTAACAAACGATACCTCTCAGCGGTCCCCTTCAGACCAGACAGTTCTTTGTCCAGATTCTGTAGCTCCGTCTCTGTGTCGGTCTGGGCACCTGCCATCCCTATCAGAGCCCGGGCGGGAGTGAGTAACTCGGAGGATTGCACCGGAGCCTTCCCAGGATGAGTCTTGCCTCTCCGTTTCCGAGGTACTCGGTTATCCTCTCCTGAGACTCTCTCCAGAGTGGGTAAAGGCTGGGCAGTCTCCGTCCAATTAGGACAGGGACGGGAGGGAATCAACCACCCCCGCCGTCGTGTGTATGGTTCCCGTGTGCTGGTCATTGTAAGTTCAGTAATGGGGTATTCTCTGGTGTCCCCATGGACACAGGAAACTGGGAGGACTTTCCCCGGGGTCAGACACGTTGGGCCCACCAAATCCTTACGCACCAGGGGTGGCCCGGCTACCAGAATCCAGTAAGGCCTCCACATCATGGTGATTCACAGTTACCGGGCAGGTGGGGGGTCGATCTGGGCCGCCATCTACGACTCCCAAGAGCGAGGCAAAACGGTGTGTGGGTGCTGAGCTGGAGGACTCCGCAGTGGGCATAGGTTCATCGGCTGGTTTCCCACACTGCCAGGAGATATGTCCCATCTCCCCACACCGGTAACACTGTCGAAGTTTCCCCCTCCTGGTGTACTCTTCTTGGACCCGCCTGGTTTCTGGCTCCCCCTGGAGCCGGGATAAGTCCTGACGTGGCTGGGTTCGAGACCTTGGGGGTCCTTTGGACGGGTTCTTCCCATTTGTGGTGGGGGCCGCCCTCCTGGGGTCTTTTTCGGGAAGCATTCAGCATCTCCGCTGTGGCCTGGTACTTTTCCACAGCTTCCACGGTCAGATCAGCCGTGGTCAAGGCCTGTTGACTGATGAACCGTTTTGCCTCATAAGGCAGGGCGCGTAGGTAACGATCCACCACAACGGCCTCCACCACCGCCGCTGCTGTATTCCTCTGCGGATCCAGCCATTTCCTTGCGATTCGGACAAGTTCATGCATCTGCGCCCGAGGAGGTTGGTCTGGTTGGAAGGTCCAGCTGTGAAAGCGCTGGGCCATACCAAACTTTGTGAGTCCATATCTGCTGAGGATCTCAGACTTCAGGGCATCATAGTCAGTAACCTGGTCAGGGCCCAGGTCCCGGACAGCATTCAGCGATTCCCGGTTAGAAAGGGGGCTAACAGACCAACCCACTGTTGCTTGGGCCAGGCTTCCCTAGTGGCCGTGGCCTCAAATGCATGCAGGTATGCCTCAATGTCATCGGTAGCTCCCATCTTAGATATAAAGTCACTTGCCTTTATTGGGCGGGTATTTTGGACCACCCTCTGTCTCTGCAACTGCAATTCCTCTGCCTTCAGAAGGTTGGCTTTCTTTTGCTCCTCCAAGAGAGCCACGTTTACTTGCATCTGGGCTTGCTGGCCAGCAACAAGGGCTTTCAATATGTCCTCCATTTCAGTCGGGCGGGGAGCCTACGGCTAACTTGGAAAACTGGGTGATCAAACCTTCGGTATCCTCCTCTGACATGCACTATTAACGCTGAGCGTGCCTGTATTCTCCACCATCTGTGACGTCACGAGAGGCTACACGGCTTTCAGCGGGATTGCTCAAGTAGTGCAAGGAGACAAGGTTCAAACAAAACAAGGATTTTATTAAAGGTCTTGGGAAATTAACGAAAATATAACAAAATTATGTTCTCTTGTGGCTCTTTAAGGGTTAACAGTTCAGGGATGTCTCTTCCACATCCAAAATCATAATTCTCACTCGCTCAGATAACTTTTCCCCAGCCTTACTGTAGTCCACGTTGCAGCTAGTGGCCAACCCAGCAAAAAGTCCTTCCAAATGTCTCTCACGTATTTCCACAGGTGCATATATCCAAAGGTGAGTATTTCCCAAAGGTAAGTATCTCCAAATCCTTATATTCCTCATGGAAGTGGACGTGCAGCACTCTTGTCTTCCAGAGAGCCCAGGTTGGAGACTGTGTCTCTTCACCCCCCACACACTCCCTCAGTGTGTCTCTTCCCTTCCCAAACCTTCAGCTCATCAGCTCCTCATTTGTTTCAGCTGCGTGGGAAGATTGGCCATAGAGGGGTGGAGTTCCCGACCATACCAGCAGATGGAGCCATAGCTGTCTGGGTTTGCAGCCACCTCAGGGGGATGTAACGTCCCTCCAGGACACAGCCTCTCGTGACATCACACTATCTATCTATATCTCTATCTATCTATCTATCTATCTATCTATCTATCTATCTATCTACTGTGTCTGTCTGTCTACACTTTCTACAGTATATACAGCACTAAGAGTGTGTAGATTGATTGATTGACTGATTGATTGAATGCTCTATCTATGTGTGTCTCCACAGCGGTGTGGGTTTCAGCTTCCTCTTCTCCTGGATACTGATGGGAGTGGTGACCGCCACCTTCCTGGTCGGGGGCAACGTGGAGAAGCTGGTCTGTGAGCCCTTCCACACCAAGCAGCTCTTCAAGGCAAGTTATGATGTGATAACTCTTAATGTGACAATGTTTAGGTATTGTATATGGTCCTTCTCTATAATAATGGTCTAGAACTGTATGATGGTCTTACTGGTCATTTGTGTCCCAGGTTTTGGACACTCCTCACCTGGTGAACCCTGAGTGGAGGAACTTCATCCCGGGGTATATGTACAACGACTCAGACCTGGATCTGACAGTGGAGAGTCTCTACAGGTAATAATGTACTGGATGTATGGATGTAGCACTTACTACTGGGGATTCATTTCTGTGTGTTTTAATGATGGCCAATGTTTTACATAGACTGGCTGGTCTAAATAGAATTAAACTTGATTACTTATGGATAGAACCAGGTCATAACACTAGATATTCCTGTTTTGTGGCAGTGTTTGATTTAAATAAATGTCACAGGATAATGTCTGTGTCAATATTCTACCTCCTCACATTCTATCTGACATTGCTTATAATAAATGATTGAAACTAGGGATGCATGAATTGATTAGTGATCTTTTATGCCTGAGATTTCAGGCATCTCTCGATAAGAACAGGCAGCAAAGCTTCATTATATTTCCTTATAGAGACTAGTCGCCTCAGCTACTACCTAGTCAGGGAGTTAGCCATGACATAGTGTGTACAGACATGACCATCCCTTTACCCTTACTTCACTCTCATTTACATTTTAGTCATTTAGCAGACGCTCTTATCCAGAGCGACTTACAGTTAGTGAGTGCATAATTTTTTTTTCATACTGGTCCCCCGTGGGAATCGAACCCACAACCCTGGCGTTGCAAGCGCCATGCTCTACCAACTGAGCTACTCTCCCACGTGACCATTGAATGTGTTCAGTTATGTAACTACAAACGATGGACCTAAATGTGAAACGTGAGTCATGCATTCTGACTTAATACTTTGCGTTGGATAAGCTCTCTAAAAGTGATTTGTGAGAACACTGCTTATAAAATGACCGGAAGGCAGCGATACAGAGCTGAATAGAGTTCCAACTTTATTCACTGGGTGGCAGCAGAGAGAGCTAACTAACCAAGGAATTAATGAATGGACGTGATAATATTGACATTTCTCACTCTCTATTTCTTTCTCTCTCTCTTTTTTCCCTCTTTTCTTCTCCTCTCTCAGTAATTGCAAAAATAACAGAAGTCTCTACTCTGCCATGCGCCTGGATAAAGTCTTCAATGTCACAACCTTGCTAAACTCCAGCCTGGTCAGTATTCACATGCATTGTGCAGTGTGCACTCACTCACTGTAGGATACTTACTGCATATTTCATACCTGCACATGGTAACACATGGATATAATACGCTTTAGTTACTGTAATCACACTCACACCGAATCAGACCATTTTTTTCAAGTAGTTGAGATGTGTTTGATTTTACTTGCCTAAAACAATGTAACCAATGGAATAGTCCCAAAAATTTCAACTATGCCTATACTGCACACCAGTCAAGCTAAATCAAGTGTCTGTATTCCCACATTTAGATTAATGAGCATTAGCTAACAAAAGGAGTTATTGCCAAAACAAAGAGCAGGCCAGTGAACTGTAGCATTAGCATTCCTTGACTGTTACCTCAGCCTATATCATTGGTCTTCCTTGACACCAGGCCTGTCTAGTGTCTACCAAGAGGACCGTTCTGTATCAGCCAGCCAGCTGGCAAGATTAGCTCGCCTCTTTTATTAAATAGTAAATAAGGATGGATAGAGCTGGCTAGCATAAGTTAGGCTAGGTTAGGGATGGATAGAGCTGGCTAGCATAGGTTTGGCTAGGTTACAAAAAAGGAGAATGGCGGCGGAGGGAATGGGTGCCGTTTTATGGACTCTTAACCAACCGTGCTATTTTGTTAGTTTTTTCGTATTGTTTGTAACTTATTTTGTACGTAATGTTGCTGCTACCGTCTCTTATGACCGAAAAGAGCTTCTGGACATCAGAACAGCGATTACTCACCTTGAACTGGACGAAGAATGTTTCTTTAATGAGTCGGACGAGAGGGATTTGCTACAGACACCCGACAGGGCCCTCATCGCCGTCATTTGCAGTAGAACAAAAATAAGATATCGCGGAAGGAGATCGGGTGCCTGGTAAGGAGTCGGCGATGAGTGGCTAATCTCCCTTTGCCATCGATACTATTGGCCAATTTACAATCCCTTGATAATAAAGTGGACGAACTAGAAGCACGTATATCCTACCAACGGGACATAAATAATTGTAATATCTTATGTTTCACTGAGTCGTGGCTGAACGACGACATGAATAACATACAGCTGGCAGGTTATACACTGTATCGGCAGGATAGAACAGCAGCCTCTGGTAAGACAAGGGGTGGCGGTCTATGTATATTTGTAAACAACAGCTGGTGCACGATATCTAAGGAAGTTTCAAGGTTTTGCTAACCTGAGGTAGAGTATCTCATGATAAGCTGTATACCACACTATCTACCAAGAGAGTTTTCATCTATATTCTTCGTAGCTGTCTATTTACCACCACAAACCGATGCTGGCACTAAGACCGCACTCAATGAACTGTATACAGCGATAAGCAAACAGGAAAACGCTCATCCAGTGGCGGTGCTCCTAGTGGCCGGGGACCACCTTTACTCCACACACAGAGGCGTGTACAAAGCTCTCCCTCGCCCTCCATTTGGCAAATCTGACCATAATTATATCCTCCTGATTCCTGCTTACAAGCAAAAACTAAAGCAGGAAGCACCAGTGACTCGGTCAATAAAAAAGTGGTCAGATGAAGCAGATGCTAAGCTACAGGACTGTTTTTCTAGCACAGACTGGAATATGTTCCGGGATTCTTCCGATGGCATTGAGGAGTACACCACATCAGTCACTGGCTTCATCAATAAGTGCATCGATGACGTCGTCCCCACAGTGACTGTACGTACATACCCCAACCAGAAGCCATGTATTACAGGCAACATCTGCACTGAGCTAAAGGGTAGAGCTGCGGGACTCTAACCCGGACGCTTATAAGAAATCCCGCTATGCCCTCCGACGAAACAACAAACAGGCAAAGCGTCAATACTGGACTAAGATCGAATCGTACTACACCGGCTCCGACGCTAGTCGGATGTGGCAGGGCTTGCAAACTATTACAGACTACAAAGGGAAGCACAGCCGCGAGCTGCCCAATGACATGAGCCTACCAGACGAGCTAAATTACTTCTATGCTCGCTTCGAGGCAAGTAACACTGAAACATGCATGAGGGCATCAGCTGTTCCGGAAGACTGTGTGATCACGCTCTCCGTAGCCGATGTGAGTAAGACAGGTCAACATTCACAAGGCCGCAGGGCCAGACAGATTACCAGGACGTGTACTCCGAGCATGCGCTGACCAACTGGCAATTGTCTTCACTGACATTTTCAACCTCTCCCTGTCTGAGTCTGTAATACCAACATGTTTCAAGCAGACCACCATAGTCTCTGTGCCCAAGAACACTAAGGTAACATGTCTAAATGACTACCGACCCGTAGCACTCACGTCTGTAGCCATGAAGTGCTTTGAAAGGCAGGTCATGGCTCACATCAACACCATTATCCCAGAAACCCTAGACCCTCTCCAATTTGCATACCACCCCAACAGATCCACAGATGATGCAATCTCTATGGCACTCCACACTGCCCTTTCACACCTGGACAAAAGGTACACCTATGTGAGAATGCTATTCATTGACTACAGCTCAGCGTTCAACACCATAGTGCCCTCAAAGCTCATCACTAAGCTAAGGACCCTGGGACTAAACACCTTCCTCTGCAACTGGATCCGGGACTTCCTGACGGGCTGCCCCAGCTGGTAAGGGTAGGTAACAACACATCCGCCACGCTGATCCTCAACACAGAGGCCCCTCAGGGGTGCGTGCTCAGTCCCCTCCTGTACTCCCTGTTCACTCATGACTGCATGGCCAGGCACGACTCCAACACCATCATTAAGTTTGCCGATGACACAACAGTGATAGGCCTGATCACCGACAACGACGAGACCGCCTATAGGTCCAAGCACACCAAGACAGTCATGAAGAGGGCACGACAAAACCTATTCCCCCTAAGGAGACTGAAAATATTTGGTATGGGTCCTCAGATCCTCAAAAGGTTCTACAGCTGCACCATCAAGAGCATCCTGACTGGTTGCATCACCGCCTGGTATGGCAACTGCTCGGTCTCCGACCGCAAGGCACTACAGAGGGTAGTGCGTATGGCCCAGTACATCACTGGGGCCAAGCTTCCTGCCATCCAGGACCTCTATACCAGGCGGTGTCGGAGGAAGGCCCTAAAAATTGTCAAAGACTCCAGCCACCGTAGTCATAGACTGTTCTCTCTGCTACCGCACGGCAAGCGGTACCGGAGTGCCAAGTCTAGGTCCAAGAGGCTTCTAAACAGCTTGTACCCCCAAGCTGTTTAGAAACCCCCCCCTCCCCCCTTTACACTGCTGCTACTCTCTAACCATGTGCCCCCGCACATTGACTCGGTACCGGTACCCCCTGTATATAGCCTCGCTATTGTTATTTTACTGCTTCTCTTTAATTATTAGTTGCTTGTTGTTGTTTAAATGTTTTTATTTATTGTATTTGTTTTGGTATTCTTTCTTAAAATTGCATTGTTGGTTAAGGGCTTGTAAGTAAGCATTTCACTGTAAGGTCTACACCTGTTGTATTCAGCGCATGTGACAAGTAAAATGTGATTACATTTTTTTATTTTATATATATATATATATATACAGTGGGGAAAAAAGTATTTAGTCAGCCACCAATTGTGCATGTTCTCCCACTTAAAAAGATGAGAGAGGCCTGTAATTTTCATCATAGGTACACGTCAACTATGACAGACAAATTGAGAAAAAAAATCCAGAAAATCCCATTGTAGGATTTTTAATGAATTTATTTGCAAATTATGGTGGAAAATAAGTATTTGGTCACCTACAAACAAGCAAGATTTCTGGCTCTCACAGACCTGTAACTTCTTCTTTAAGAGGCTCCTCTGTCCTCCACTCGTTACCTGTATTAATGGCACCTGTTTGAACTTGTTATCAGTATAAAGACACCTGTCCACAACCTCAAACAGTCACACTCCAAACTTCACAATGGCCAAGACCAAAGAGCTGTCAAAGGACACCAAAAACAAAATTGTAGACCTGCACCAGGCTGGGAAGACTGAATCTGCAATAGGTAAGCAGCTTGGTTTGAAGAAATCAACTGTGGGAGCAATTATTAGGAAATGGAAGACATACAAGACCACTGATAATCTCCCTCGATCTGGGGCTCCACGCAAGATCTCACCCCCGTGGGGTCAAAATGATCACAAGAACGGTGAGCAAAATCCCAGAACCACACGGGGGGACCTAGTGAATGACCTGCAGAGAGCTGGGACCAAAGTAACAAAGCCAACCATCAGTAACACACTACGCCGCCAGGGACTCAAATCCTGCAGTGCAAGACGTGTCCCCCTGCTTAAGCCAGTACATGTCCAGGCCCGTCTGAAGTGCATTTGGATGATCCAGAAGAGGATTGGGAGAATGTCATATGGTCAGATGAAACCAAAATATAACTTTTTTGGTAAAAAACTCAACTCGTCATGTTTGGAGGACAAAGAATGCTGAGTTGCATCCAAAGAACACCATACCTACTGTGAAGCATGGGGTTGGAAACATCATGCTTTGGGGCTGTTTTTCTGCAAAGGGACCAGGACGACTGATCCGTGTAAAGGAAAGAATGAATGGGGCCATGTATCGTGAGATTTTGAGTGAAACCCTCCTTCCATCAGCAAGGGCATTGAAGATGAAACGTGGCTGGGTCTTTCAGCATGACAATGATCCCAAACACACCGCCCGGGCACGAAGGAGTGGCTTCGTGAAAGCATTTCAAGGTCCTGGAGTGGCCTAGCCAGTCTCCAGATCTCAACCCCATAGAAAATCTTTGGAGGGAGTTGAAAGTCCGTGTTGCCCAGCGACAGCCCCAAAACATCACTGCTCTAGAGGAGATCTGCATGGAGGAATGGGCCAAAATACCAGCAACAATGTGTGAAAACCTTGTGAAGACTTACAGAAAACGTTTGACCTGTGTCATTGCCAACAAAGGGTTTATAACAAAGTATTGAGAAACTTTTGTTATTGGCCAAATACTTATTTTCCACCATCATATGCCAATAAATTCATAACAAATCCTACAATGTGATTTTCTGGATTTTTTTTCCTCATTTTGTCTGTCATAGTTGACGTGTACATATGATGAAAATTACAGGCCTCTCTCATCTTTTTAAGTGGGAGAACTTGCACAATTGGTGGCTGACTAAATACTTTTTTCCCCACTGTATATATATATATATAGACCCCAAACAAAAAAGCTTATGGTTATTGACATTTGTTATTTATTGTGTTCTTATCTATTGTTTTTCAATGTGGTTCTTAGCTAGTGAGGATTTGTTGTGTCTTAGCTCGGGCTGCCCTGTTTTTTTCAGTCCTATTATATGAGTGTGTAGAAGACACAACGGAAAGAAAACAGGCCGTCTTAATCTGTACTTTGTATCAATGAATGGGGTTGCCTAGGAAGTAGGAAGACCCTCTTTGAATTAAGAGGGGCCTCAATGTAAAGTTTGTGTTGCTAGGTAGGGTAACAGAGTCCTACCCTGTCACTGGTCTGTGTTACCGCTCCAGCACCACACCACCACTAAGGAAATCAATAACAAACCCCTCTGTTTACATAACGCTGAATTACCAAGTAAACAACTTTGTTTTGATCACCATTTTGTTCTAAGCTCTCTAAAATAGTCTTGACCATAGAATTCTATTTCTATGTTCTCGACTCTCGCGGTACCAGACCTCAACACCGAGATCAAGGCTACTAAAGTGGAGGCTACTAAAATAGTTTTTGAAAACAAACCATTTGCACAAATGGAAACACGCGTTTTTGCTCTTGCAACAACCATGTGCAATGAAGATTGGCATAAACAAACAGATTCACGCCTGTAACATTTCACCTGAAGGGTACCTACATAAGGACTTTAAAACACATTCATAACCCATCCATTACATATCAAATGTAACTAGGTTCCCTCTCTGTTTCCAGTACAGCAGGGAGTTGGTGAGGATGTTTGAAAGTGTAAAATTGACAGAAGGGCTTCATAAACCCACATTCGTTACCAATATATACCACATTCATAGCTATTGCTTATCTTTATCGATGTAGCTGACTGTTCTCCCTGTGTTTCCAGTACACCAAGGAGTTGGGGAAGATGTTTGACAGTGTGAAGATTGACCTGAGAGGTATTGTCCTGCTGGAGTCTGAGGGGAAACAGAGCCTCATTGACTTCTCTGAGACGGGCGTCGCCGAGATCAACTATGCAGCGTATCTGGAGGAGGTAGAGTACTGGCATTGAGGGGAAATCTCAATCTAAAAATACTTTCTCCCCGCCTATCGTTCATTTCTATAGTTTAAAGTGGCTTCCTCTACTCGACTCCTCTCCTCATCTCAATAGTCTAAAGGCTCCTCCTCTCCCTGTCTCAATAGTCTAAAGTGTCCTCCTCTCCTTATCTCAATAGTCTAAAGGCTCCTCCTCTCCTTATCTCAATAGTCTAAAGTGTCCTCCTCTCCTTATCTCAATAGTCTAAAGTGTCCTCCTCTCCTTATCTCAATAGTATAAAGTGTCCTCCTCTCCTTATCTCAATAGTCTAAAGGCTCTTCCTCTCCTTATCTCAATAGTCTAAAGTGTCCTCCTCTCCTTATCTCAATAGTATAAAGTGTCCTCCTCTCCTTATCTCAATAGTCTAAAGGCTCTTCCTCTCCTTATCTCAATAGTCTAAAGTGTCCTCCTCTCCTTATCTCAATAGTCTAAAGGCTCTTCCTCTCCTTATCTCAATAGTCTAAAGTGTCCTCCTCTCCTTATCTCAATAGTCTAAAGTATCCTCCTCTCCTTGTCTCCTATTCTCTCTTTCGTCTTAATAGTCTACTTTGGCTTCATCTCCTCATCTCTTCTCCTCCTTGTCTCCGCTCCTTCATCTCAAGCCACTGTAGACTTTTCAGATATACCTTCAAAAGACACACTAGCATACTTGTGCGACACATCACTAAAGATAGTTATAATTTCAGACGCTAACCTGCTTCAAAGCAACATCCTGCATTAGTGACTTATCTTTGAACGGAAGATTAAGTTCCTGTATGCAAGACAGATGTATACAATATTAACCAGCGTAGGAATACTTAACTGTCAAATCATATATTCTCTCATTTTAGGATGTACATTTAACATGAGATACCACGATGGATTTAGTATTTGCTTCTGTTATGGCTAACCAGGATTTAGCTAGCATCTTCCTGGGGTCTTCCTGAGTACTTCCTGGGGTTTTCCTGGGGTCTTCCTGAGTACTTCCTGGTGTCTTCCTGGGGTCTTCCTGGGATCTTCCATGGTCTTCCTGGGGTCTTCCTGAGGTCTTCCTGGGTTCTTCCTGGGTTCATCCTGGGGTCTTCCTGGGGTATACATCTATTAATAGGATTGACTACACTTCCAGGGTTACAAGATAGCGATGCGCCACTGCTAAATGAATATAGGGGAAACACTGATGTATCTCTAGCAGTTGATTCGTTTATAGCTACTCTTTCCAAAAGCACAGTGTTTAATAAGATATAGACCTCAGATTATGTCTTCTCTTTATAGTGTGATATTACAAGGCTTATAAATGTTAGCTATGTCTCTATGTGCACAGTTGCACAACTGACTCTATATGGCTGTTATTATAAGATGAGAAGACAGAAGGGTGTCATACATGCTTATGAAAAGTCTTATAATGCATTGTAACAGCATCATAATACATTATAATCCTATTTCTGTTCATTTGCAGGTCAACAAAGGCGTGACTCAGGTGGACTTACTGTCGTACGCCAATGAGCTGGAGGCACAGACAGACCTAATGGTGAGAAGAACATACAACCAACCGTCCAATAAAAACTCTTACTGAAAAACCAACACGACTCCAACCAACCACACTATGTTTTCTCAGTGTACCAGTAGATTGAAACTTTATTTACACCACGATCCAAGACAGGGATTCAATGGAATGGGAGTTCAGATCTAAAGCTATGTGAAAGCTCCTCGTGTCTTCATCAACTGCATAGCCTCGTGGCGGTTTGCTGTCCACACACACAAACACAAACACACACACACACTGAAGCAGTCTCTGAAAGCACTTTTTAATGTTCTGCCTTCCGTTTAGGGGTTGGAAGCTCACACAAGCTCCCCATTCATGGCCCAAAATGTTGCTGAGTCCAACTCTGGGTCCTCCACCACCTGCCATGGGCTCAGGGGCAGTGGAGGCAGTTTAAAGTAGTCTTCTGTGGGGTGATATGTGCCCCTGCCGGTGCCCCCCTAATATTCATCTGCTGCCCATCTGTCCTGGTGCCCCATGTCCTGTTGGCATTGAGAACACACACACACTGGACTGAGAATGGTTCACCCATATAGAGATAATATAAATTACTTGATTCTACATGTAAGTCTATGGGTTCAATATGTATTTTATATGCTGCATTACATTCATTGATTTAAGGCAGTCTCTTATACTAAGTGGTTTGCTGTGTGTAGGCCTGTGTACTATAGAGTTTTGCACAGATTGCGCATTTCTCTAAATATTTATAAATGTATACATACTGTACATTAATGTAGTTTACAACAGGTTATTGGAAGGAAAACATCTGTGTGTGTGTGTTTTTACATACAGTGAGGGAAAAAAGTATTTGATCCCCTGCTGATTTTGTACGTTTGCCCACTGACAAAGAAATGATCAGTCTATAATTTTAATGGTAGGTTTATTTGAACAGTGAGAGACAGAATAACAACAAAAAAATCCAGAAAAACGCATGTCAAAAATGTTATAAATTGATTTGCATTTTAATGAGGGAAATAAGTATTTGACCCCTCTGCAAAACATGACTTAGTACTTGGTGGCAAAACCCTTGTTGGCAATCACAGAGGTCAGACGTTTCTTGTAGTTGGCCCACCAGGTTTGCACACATCTCAGGAGGGATTTTGTCCCACTCCTCTTTGCAGATCTTCTCCAAGTCATTAAGGTTTCGAGGCTGGCGTTTGGCAACTCGAACCTTCAGCTCCCCTCCACAGATTTTCTATGGGATTAAGGTCTGGAGACTGGCTAGGGCCACCCAGGACCTTAATGTGCTTCTTCTTGAGCCACTCCTTTGTTGCCTTGGCCGTGTGTTTTGGGTCATTGAAATGCTGGAATACCCATCCACGTCCCATTTTCAATGCCCTGGCTGAGGGAAGGAGGTTCTCACCCAAGATTTGACGGTACATGGCCCCGTCCATCGTCCCTTTGATGCAGTGAAGTTGTCCTGTCCCCTTAGCAGAAAAACACCCCCAAAGCATAATGTTTCCACCTCCATGTTTGACGGTGGGGATGGTGTTCTTGGGGTCATAGGCAGCATTCCTCCTCCTCCAAACACGGCGAGTTGAGTTGATGCCAAAGAGCTCCATTTTGGTCTCATCTGACCACAACACTTTCACCCAGTTCTCCTCTGAATCCTTCAGATGTTCATTGGCAAACTTCAGACGGGCATGTATATGTGCTTTCTTGAGCAGGGGGACCTTGCGGGCGCTGCAGGATTTCAGTCCTTCACGGCGTAGTGTGTTACCAATTGTTTTCATGGTGACTATGGTCCCAGCTGCCTTGAGATCATTGACAAGATCCTCCCGTGTAGTTCTGGGCTGATTCCTCACCGTTCTCATGATCATTGCAACTCCATGAGGTGAGATCTTGCATGGAGCCCCAGGCCGAGGGAGATTGACAGTTATTTTGTGTTTCTTCCATTTGCGAATAATCGCACCAACTGTTGTCACCTTCTCACCAAGCTGCTTGACGATGGTCTTGTAGCCCATTCCAGCCTTGTGTAGGTCTACAATCTTGTCCCTGACATCCTTGGAGAGCTCTTTTGTCTTGGCCATGGTGGAGAGTTTGGAATCTGATTGATTGATTGCTTCTGTGGACAGGTGTCTTTTATACAGGTAACAAACTGAGATTAGGAGCACTCCCTTTAAGAGTGTGCTCCTAATCTCAGCTCGTTACCTGTATAAAAGACACCTGGGAGCCAGAAATCTTTCTGATTGAGAGGGGGTCAAATACTTATTTCCCTCATTAAAATGCAAATCAATTTATAACATTTTTGACATGCGTTTTTCTGGATTTTGTTGTTGTTATTCTGTCTCTCACTGTTCAAATAAACCTACCATTAAAATTATAGACTGATCATTTCTTTGTCAGTGGGCAAACGTACAAAATCAGCAGGGGATCAAATACTTTTTTCCCTCACTGTATATCTGAACCTATGGGGTGACTGGTATCCTCGAGGTTAGAGCGTTGGGCCAGTAACCAAAAGGTCACTGGTTTGAATCCCAGAGCCGACAAGGTGAAAAATCTGTCGCTTTGTCCTTGAGCAAGGTACTTAACCTCAATTTCTCCAGGGATGCTGGACAATGGTGACCCTGGCAGTGTCTCAGGGCCAGTTTGGATATGCAAGAAACACATTTCCATGACACACTTGTACAAGAAACACCCACAAGTGTGTAACAGGACAAATATAAGCACCCCCCAAATTAATAATCATTCTTACCTCTTTGTATGTGTGTCTGAAACTCTGTCTGTGTGTGTCCTCAGCCCAAAGGGCCCCTCCAGACCAATCTAAAGGGCCACGCCAACAGTCTCCGGCAGATCCACAGTCAGCTGGTCATCCCTATGGAGCAGGCCATGGTAATCAACTATCTATCTTCAATCATTATTTTTTAGGTTAACATCCATGTCTGGGCCCATCAGTGCTCAGCTTCACTGGACTGGCAGAAATGGCCATGGCCGTAGTCATGCTCTACCCTCTTAGAAGAAAAGGAGCTATATCTAGAACCTAAAAGGGTTCTTCAGCTGTCCTCATAAGAGAACCCTTTGAAGAACCCTTTTTCCCAAGAGTGTACTGTGTGTGTATGTGTGTGTGTATGTATATATGTATGTATGTATGTATGTATGTATGTATGTATGTATGTATGTATGTATGTATGTATGTATGTATGTATGTATGTATGTATGTATGTATGTATGTATGTATGTATGTATGTGTGTATGTGTGTGTGTGTGTGTGTGTATGTGTGTATGTTCTCAGAACTCTACATGTGGGAGGAATTTGACACGTCATTGCCAGACGTTGATACAACCTCAGTGAAGCTTTCCTCTCTCCAACGTCTGTATTGACTATCACCCAAAGCCTCTAGAATATAGAGCTAGACCAGGGCTCTCCAACCCTGATCCTGGAGAGATACTCTCCTGTAGGTTTAAACTCCAACCCTGTTCCTGGAGAGATACTCTCCTGTAGGTTTTAACTCCAACCCTGTTCCTGGAGAGATACTCTCCTGTAGGTTTTAACTCCAACCGTGTTCCTGGAGAGATAACCTCCTGTAGGTTTTAACTCCAACCTCAGTTGTAACTAACCTGATTCAGCTTATCAAGCAGCTAATTATTAGAATCAGGTGTGCTAGATTAGGGTTGGAGTTAAAACCTACAGGAGGGTTGCTATCCAGGAACAGGGTCGGAGGTCAAACCTACAGGAGGGTTTCTCTCCAGGAACAGGGTTGGAGTTAAAACCTACAGGAGGGTATTTCTCCAGGAACAGGGTTGGAGTTAAAACCTACAGGAGGCTAGATCTCCAGGAACCGGGTTGGAGTTAAAACATACAGGAGGGTACTCTCCAGGAACAGGGTTGGAGTTAAAACCTACAGGAGGATCAGGGTTGGAGAGCCCTGAGCTAGAGAGACACATAGGTATTATTGACCTGCACGAATCAGACCTGGGTCAAACAATTAAGTCTGATCATTTCAAATAGTTGAAAATGTGTGCGGTGCGCTTGATTTATTTGTGTTTTTTGGGAGTACATATAACATTGGTTTGCACTTTTGGGACTATTCCATTGGTTGCATTGTACCGGGCAAACCAAACCAAGTGCAGCACATCTGACATATGTATTTGACCCAGGTATCAATTGTTGTGCAGTCAAACAATAGAACCCTGAAAAGGCTAGGATATTGAAGTAGCTGACTGTTACATTCACCAGGGCAAATTAATCATATATTTTGCTATATCTCGCACCCGTATTTGGCTCTTTAAAAGGCCTCAACATATATACGCACATGACATCACAGTAGCTCCCATATGTGTTTCTCCCAAAATACCACAATATCCCCATACATTTTGAAGTCATTATTATTACGAAGAAATGCTGAGTTTTAGAGATCTATCTTATCTTTTTCTTTCTATATTTCCCCTTTAACTCTTCCGACTTTAATTAATGGCTGCCAAGAAATATGTTAGAGCGAGGGTAAGCATGTGTCTCCAAAATGGATCTGTGTCCGTCTTGTACTGTTGAGGCCGCTGCTCCATTCTCCCATCCTTCAAAGCTCATATTGACTTTTTATTTTCAAATGTCATTTTTTTTTTTAAATGAAAGCCTATGCCTTGCTAATATCGATATCAAACGATATCGATATCATATCAAATTATCAGTATTGGTGCCCATCATTAGTTATGCAAGAGTTGTCCATGTTCCTTGTACCTCGAATCCAAGGGGCTTCCCTGGCATGCCGTGACCATTACCATGAACTTCCATTCTCTTTTAGGCCAGGGTAGAGGCTTATAAATGAGATTCGTTAGTACACCACGCTGATTCAGACCCGAATGACATGATTTTACAAAGTGCAAGATTGGGTCCTTTACAGGCCATGTAAAATAAATCAGTATTTGGGATCTGTGTGTAATTTGTTAATACTACAATAATCTGGTGCTGACTAATTACCATGTACATATACCAGCATGGAGTTGATCATTTGTCACATTTTCTATTTAAGCTACACCCGTTGCTGACAGGTGTATAAAAGCTCCATAGCATTGGCAGTAGAATAGCCTTACTGAAGAGCTCAGTGACTTTCAACGTGGCACCTTCATAGGATGCCAACTTTCCAACAAGTCAGTTCGTCAAATTTCTGCCCTGCTAGAGCTGCCCCGGTCAACTGTAAGTGCTGTTATTGTGAAGTGGAAACGTTTAGGAGCAACAATGGCTCAGCCGCCAAGTGCTAGGTCACACAAGCTCACAGAACGGACCACCGGGTGCTCAAGTGCGTAAGAATTGTCTGTCCTCGGTTGCAACACTCACTAACGAGTTCCAAACTGCCTCTGGAAGCAACGTCAGCACAATAACTGTTTGTTGGGAGCTTCATGAAATGGGTTTCCATGTCAGAGCAGCCGCACACAATTCTAAGATCACCATGCGCAATGCCAAGCATCGGCTGGAGTAGTGTAATGGGCGGCGCACAATTGGCCCAGCGTCGTCCAGGGTAGGGGAGGGAATGGCCGGCAGGGATGTAGCTCAGTTGATAGAGCATGGCGTTTGCAACGCCAGGGTTGTGGGTTCGATTCCCACGGGGGGCCAGTATAAAAAAATATGTATTCACTAACTGTAAGTCGCTCTGGATAAGAGCGTCTGCTAAATGACTAAAATGTAAATGTAAATGTAAATGTGTAAAGCTCGCCGCCATTGGACTCTGAAGCAGTGGAAATGCTTTCTCTGGAGTGATGAATCACGCTACACCATCTGGCAGTCCGACGGACAAATCTGGGTTTGGCGGATGCCAGGATGACACTACCTGCCCGATGCATAATGCCAACTGTAAAGTTTGGTGGAGGAGGAATAATGTTCTGGGGCTGTTTTTCATGGTTCGGGCTAGGCCTCTTAGTTCCAGTGAAAGGAAATCTTAATGCTACAGCATACAATGACATTCTAGATGATTCTGTGCTTCCAACTTGGTGGCAACAGTTTGGTTAAGGCCCTTTCCTGTTTCAGCATGACAATGCCCCCGTGCACAAAGCAAGGTCCATACAGAAATGGTTTGTCGAGATCGGTGTGGAAGAACTAGACTGGCCTGCACAGAGCCCTAACCTCAACCCCATAGAACACCTTTTTGATAAATTGAAATGCCGACTGCGAGCCAGGCCTAATCGCCCAACATCAGTGCCCGACCTCACTAATGCTCTTGTGGCTGAATGGAAGCAAGTCCCTGCAGCAATGTTCCAACATCTAGTGGAAAGCCTAACCAGAAGAGTGGAGGCTGTTATAGCAGCAAAGTGCTATAACAGCCTCCATTAATGCCCATGATTTTGGAATGAGATGTTCGATGAGCAGGTATCCACATACTTTTGGTCATGTAGTGTATTTTGCAACACATTTCTCACGACCAAAATCCACATGAAATAGCCATTGTTGTTGTTGTAGTTTCATATGAATCATTTTCCTCCCAGTGGGAACCATGTCGCTCTTCTTTCCCTATGTGTGATAAAAGTAGAACCGTATCTTCAAGCATCATGGTGATGCTTGTGCCTGTCTAGTCTCCCCTGTGTTTCAGTGGTGTGTGTTTTAGGGGTTATTACAGTCTCTAACCCATGACCTTTGACATCTGGGGTGTTAACTTGTGTTGTACATTTCCCCTTAAAAGAGTACGCTGAATCAGAGCATCAGACTACTCGAAAGGACTGCCTCAGACCTGCCGGTAAGTGGGCCTCCTACAAACCATGTACCCTAACAAGTCACACTGTCTCAATCAACATCAAGCATTCGTAATGCATGCATAAACACTGAATAAAGACTACGTAACAGCTCCATAGACTGTTATGAAAGCATCTTGAGCATTCTTCTGCTCTGTCTTGTCCAGAACAAAATCACTGATGTGCTGAAGACCATCGAAGCGGCCCAGTATCTCATCTCCCAGAATGCCACACATGTCGTCAACCAGGTGACTAAGATGGCTTCCCAATCATTGTTTACATTTCAATGCTAGGATATAACTCAGTAGCTAACATATTATCCCTCTTTCCATTAGGAAACAGAAAAGTACAAGCAAACCATTGTTGGTTACTTCAGGCAATACAAAGAGTGGGTCAGGACCTCCGTAAGTATTTGTGTCCCAACAGTTTGTTAATGCCTATTACAGTTCTTATATTAGAATTATGACGTAGAAGGTAAACCTGTGTTAGCTCCCAAACTATGTTGACATACAGCTTATCAACTTCTCATTCTCTGAGAATGTTAAGACTTTTGGGTCTAAATATAGAAAGAACACAAATGGAAACCAACTTTGGAATTTCCTCTGTGAACCTTGAACCTTGTTTTCCCTGTGAGCCTTGAGCCTTGTTTTTTCCATGTACCCTTGAACCTCATTTTCCCCTGTGAGCCTTAAACCTTGTTTTCCCTGTGACCCTTGAACCTTATTTTCCCGTTCACCCTTGAACCTTGTTTTCCCTGTTACTCTTGAACCTTGTTTTCCCCTGTGATCCTTGAACCTTGTTTTCCCCTGTGATCCTTGAACCTTGTTTTCCCCTGTGAGCCTTGAACCTTGTTTTTTCCATGTCACCCTTGAACCTCGTTTTCCCTGTGACCCTTGAACCTAATTTTCCCCTGTGAGCCTTAAACCTTGTTTTCCCGTTAACCCTTGAACCTTGTTTTCCCTGTTACTCTTCAACCTTGTTTTCCCCTGTGAGCCTTGAACTTTGTTTTCCCCTGTGAGCCTTGAACCTTGTTTTTCCCTGTGAGCCTTGAACCTTGTTTTCCCTGTGAGCCTTGAACCCTGTAGCATAAGGAGGACATTAGATAAAGCAGTACTGAGTACTGGTAAATTACTGTTGTACTGTTTGAACACACTGCTTTTCAGTGTGCCAAAAGTAACAGCTCTGCTGACTTGTTTGCAATCAACTTAGTCATCAATCATCCATGTGTAAAGCTATAAAATCCCTTAATTTTCCAGAAATTCCAACCGACAACTTTCCTAATTGTTTGCCAATGGTATAACTGTAACAGTTGCCCTTTGTCTGCATGGTTTACCCAGCTGACCATGGAGGTAGCAACCTGCAAACCCTTCAGCAACATCGTGGACACAGTGGAGATCGTAGCCTGCAGCTTCTTGGTCGACTCGTTGGTAACAAAAATGCAATATAAAGGCTCCTTTGAAAACATGCCTGAAACATCAGTTGGGCAGTTGGGATACAGACAGGGAGGCAGGCAGGAAGGGGTGAGGGGGGATTGGTCTCTGGAGAAGTATCACATGTTACTATACCGGAACACAATGTTCACACAGCCATGTGCATTCTACCGGCATGGATTCACACAGCCCCCTCAGTGTTCACCTCCAAAACCCGCTAGCCCCCAAGGCCCGGAAGACAGGGCGGGGTTCTTTCTGAGGGCCCCAGGTTTTAGCGTCCGCTAATGGCTTGATATATGTGAAGGCTCAGGCGAGGTACAAGGACTGTGTGTAAGGTGAAGGTTCTGCAATGGAGATGGGTGGGGGTAGGGAGTTTGGGGGCCCCGTGTAGCTCAGTTGGTAGAGCATGGCGCTTGCAACGCCAGGGTTGTGGGTTCGATTCCCACGGGGGGCCAGTATTAAGAAAAAGTATATATATATGCACTCACTAACTGTAAGTTGCTCTGGATAAGAGCGTCTGCTAAATGACTAAAATGTAAAACACACCTCACCCCCTCCAATCACACACACCTACACACATTACCCCCTCCAATCACACACACCTACACACATCACCCCTCCAATCACACACACCTACACACATTACCCCCTCCAATCACACACACCTACACACATTACCCTCCAATCACACACACCTACACACATTACCCCCTCCAATCACACACACCTACACACATTACCCCCCTCCAATCACACACACCTACACACATTACCCCTCCAATCACACACACCTACACACATTACCCCCTCCAATCACACACACCTACACACATTACCCCTCCAATCACACACACCTACACACATTACCCCACTTCAATCACACACACCTACACACATTACCCCTCCAATCACACACACCTACACACATTACCCCCTCCAATCACACACACCTACACACATTACCCCCTCCAATCACACACACCTACACACATTACCCCCTTCCAATCACACACACCTACACACCTCACCCCACTTCAATCACACACACCTACACACCTCACCCCACTCCAATCACACACACCTACACACATTACCCCCTCCAATCACACACATCTACACACCTCACCCCCTCCAATCACACACACCTACACACATTACCCCCCTCCAATCACACACACCTACACACCTCACCCCACTTCAATAAAAATAATAATAATAATATGCCATTTAGCAGACGCTTTTATCCAAAGCGACTTACAGTCATGCATGCATACATTTTTGTGTATGGGTGGTCCCGGGGATCGAACCCACTACCTTGGCGTTACAAGCGCCGTGCTCTACCAGCTGAGCTACAGAGGACCACACACACCTACACACCTCACCCCCTCCAATCACACACACCTACACACATTACCCCCCTCCAATCACACACACCTACACACTTCACCCCCTCCAATCACACACACCTACACACATTACCCCCTCCAATCACACACACCTACACACCTCACCCCCTCCAATCACACACACCTACACACATTACCCCCTCCAATCACACACACCTACACACATTACCCTCAACCACACACACACATTACCCCTCCAATCACACACACCTACACACATTACCCCCCTCCAATCACACACACCTACACACTTCACACACACCTACACACATTACCCCCTCCAATCACACACACCTACACACCTCACCCCCTCCAATCACACACACCTACACACCATTACCCCCAACCTCGCCTGATTTAGAATGTACAAGTCAGGCCCTGGAATCCAGCACATGATCAGTGAGAGCTAGTTAGACCTGGCAGCGCGCAGTGGGGCACCCAACAGAGTGCTGCAGAGATGGGGAGAGAGAGAAATAAAACCAGCCTTACATAATCCCCACATCTGTCCGGTCGGCATGGGGCCTTGTTACTAACACCCTCCCAATGGCAGGAAGCATCTCTGCCTCCACTAATGAAGTGGAACAAATAGCCACTTAGAGCCTCCATAGGTTCCAGCGCCAGCTAATTGACTTGGACTGGGAACAGGATGTTTCTGGACACACTGCACCGACCAAAGTGGTTGTTAAAGCTCGATGGGTCATTTTAGAATGGAGCTGGTTAGCTAACATGGAGACAGAGTAAAGCTGTGACGTTTTGACTCTTAGTGGGGTTGGAGGGGAGACAAATGCGTCATGACAGTGTTCATTCTCTTAAACAGACTGGGGCTGTTACACGCTGTTATGTCATGGCTATGATGACTTCATGTAGACTTTACGACTCAGTGGTTTCCCCATTTAGAGCTGGCTAAACTTCCCCCTCTACACAAACATGCAAAGTCACACACAGGTACACACTGCAGACATTGGTGTCCAAAATGATGGGAAGTCCTTTATGAAAGCTAATTCTACAGGGCTGAGAATTGTACGCAGTGTATGGTGCTATACTTCATACCTAACGCTCCAGTGTTGAAAAGTTACCCAGTAATGAAATATGACATGAATGATATGTTAACATTTTGTTCTACCTAACAATTGCTATACTTTATATCATAAACCAGTAGACCTTATGTCTTAATCATGTATTCAAGTTTGTGGTGGGGGTAAATCTAAAGAGAACATGAAGCGAACCCAGGGTTGCTTTATGCCTGGATATCAGATCCACTGACACCGCATTCTCTTTGTTTTCTCCGTCTCTCAGAACACATTCTGGTTTGGCCTAGGCTGCTGTGCCCTATTCCTCCTTCCTAGCATCATCCTGTCAGTAAAACTGGCAAAGTTCTACCGTAGAATGGACACAGAGGATGTTTACGATGAGTGAGTATCTCTACTCCACTTGGAATATTATGCCATCACAAATAGTTTGTCATATCTGTAAAGAACCCTTTGATCATCCTCTTAATTCAACTATAGCTGAGGTTTGGAAGTCTCCTGCTGTTAATTTGTAGTGCAACCCAGCGATTAGTTTGACGTATGGTGATCCTTATTACAGCCTTTTTCCCTGCCATTGGCCCACTCCACCTAGCACTTTTCCCCTGCCTATTTGGTTAAAGAGGCCATACAGTTGATTTGAGGGCCTTTGCACCCCACCTGGAAAATAATCTAGGGCAAACACTGCTTTTTTAGACCGTTATTATACATATTAAAGAGACTGTAATGGGGAGGAGTCAGGATTACAACGTGGTAATTAACACAATTTGATTCAGTCCCACAACCGACAAGTTAAATATGAGGTTATAGAATTGCTTCTGTGCTGTGGTGCTAGCTACTCCTTTCTTTCTTGTTTACTATCTTTTTCCCCTCTTCTGTCTATTGCAATACAGTAGCAGTAACTTAGTAGTACATAGTAGTAACTTAGTAGTAAGTAGTATTAATAGGAGTAGCAAGTTAAAGTAACTTAACTCTTTCTACTGCTTCATTCTCTCTCTCTCTTCCCTTGCAGTTCATCTGTTTCTGGGACTTGGCATTTTACTTTGTGATAACCATTCCTACTATTTCCATCTTCTTCCATCCTTATTTTTCATTTAATTTCTCTCTGTCAAGCACTTTGCACTTTAAGAAAACAAACAGCATATTAAGAGTTGTGGAATACTATTCATATTGTTTTATGCATCCTTCAGTCGCCCTCGCCTCGCCCATGCACTTACAGTAGTGAAAAAAATGCAATAGACAAGTCACCAAGTGTCTTGATCAATGACGTGTATCGATGTCATCTGATCAGTACTATTGTGCCCAAAGCCTTCTGGTGCATTTCTATTGCAGAGCATTTCATTAACATTTTTGCTTTTTTTATATCTTTGTAGCATTGAGACAATTCCCATGAAAACGTAAGATTCATTTTACCCATTTTACCTCTCCTTTCTCCTTCCAGTATAACTAACTCATTGGTACATCTGCGCTTTTCTGTGGATTTTGTACATAGATTTCATTGCTGATTTCTTGGTGCAGGTTTTATGTTTTTAGGTATGAAATGCATCTCTTGGTTGATCATTTTGGATTTCCTTTGTGTGCAATCTTGAAGAAATGCCCCTTGTTGATGATTAAGGGCTCTTACAATCATTATCTTACAAAACCAAAAGTCCACCTCTGTTTTTGTAAGTTAAGATGTAAGATAAAATGCTGTGGTTTATACGTTCACGGCTTTCTATATGGAAACATTTGTTTGTGTCTAGAATCCTACTCTTATTTAGAGAGGTTGATAGCATGCCATGTCCCTCACCTCATATTTTTTTTGTATACAATGTTTTGTTTCAGTATGGAAATTGGTAATAATGGTTATCATAATGAGTGTTTACAAGGTATCCAAAACCCTGTAATGACAAGGTAAATTAAATATAAAGCAGGCCTACGGAAATAATCAATTTGCATTGCATGTTTCAGGGAGGGACGGGTGCAGGGGCGGCATGTTGGCCTAGGGGCAGTCAGTCACTCAGGGGGTGGTTAAAAAAGGTGGATGGGACACTGCATGCCCTAGGGCGTTGGCTAGCCCCTCAGACACATCTGGAGGTCAGCTGGACTCTTTCTGCTTTGCTGGTTGCGGCTCCAGCATTGGGAGGTTGTGAGCAAGATAGCTAGGCCACTGTTTAAGCATGTGTGTTTTGGGTTTGGCATGATCTTTGGAGCATTACTAACTTACCCACTGCATGCTCTGTGCACGATGACTTGATCAAGTGAAATGAAATTCCTTGCATGTCTCCTCTTCTTTAGAATTGGGCAAACTGCTGTGAATGTACACGTGATACTTTTGGTCAAATAGAGGCAGAAAGAGAGGCAAGCATGTCTGCTTTGGTGTGGTACTACTGAGACAACTGCTCATGTGACTAACTTCTTCTAACAACGTCTAACAGCATGGTTTTCATTGAAATGTACAACAGGCATGTCTTTGGACAGCCAAAATTTTTTAACGATAACAGTGTCTAGACACAGAGAGCATCTCCACAGAATGATTGATACGGGAAAATAACAATAACGAACCTGCCACCTAGGGCTTGTCTTATTACAACCAACCCAATAATCAGCAATTCACCATGGTTGGCTTATCTTATTACAACCGACCCAATAATCAGCAATTCACCATGGTTGGCTTATCTTATTACAACCGACCCAATAATCAGCAATTCACCGTGGTTGGCTTGTCTTATTACAACCGACCCAATAATCAGCAATTCACAGTGGTTGGCTTGTCTTATTACAACCGACCCAATAATCTGCAATTCACGTGGTTGGCTTGTCTTATTACAACCAACCCAATAATCAGCAATTCACAGTGGTTGTCTTGTCTTATTACAACCGACCCAATAATCAATAATTCACCATGGTTGGCTTGTCTTATTACAACCGACCCAATAATCAGCAATTCACCATGGTTGGCTTGTCTCTAAAAGTCAATAGAAAATCAGTTTGGATAGAGTGGTTATTATTTCTCCAGTTCAGTGCATGTGCAGCACGTGTATGGTGACTGCATACATTCACCTTGGCATCATTCCATCCCTGGTTGGCCTCAAGCCCTCAGCAAGTGTCGATGGAGTGGCTCTGCTCTCTGTGTCTTGGGAAACTCCTGCCCGTTGCTCTCGTCAAGTGAAGGACCTGGAAGTGAGAGGCAGGGCCTAACAAAATGGTTGACCCTTGAATGTTCCCTTTTCCTGCCATTGATGTTGTCCCCCATCTCTGTACCCCTGTGCCTCTAGCATCCCTGCCTATGACACTATGACTAGGTTCCCACGGGCATCAGCTCCCCCTAGGCATATCGACTGGTGAGAGAAGGCCGGGCTTTTTGACCGGCTCCAGAAAGGTACTGAGAACCACTGATCACTGGGACGATGTCTCTCCGTCCGCCTCCTCAGCATTATCCTCCCTTCCTTGTTCTCTCTTCAACCTGCTGTTTGTCTGCATACCATTGCCACTCTGAAAACCCCCCAGAGCTTCCACAGTCTCTTCTCTCTTATCTCATCCTTTGCTTGACACTATCTTTTTTTCTTCTTTAATTTTCTTATGCTACCCCCATTTTCACAGCTTGTTTTAGCGCTTGCATGTCTGCTTCACTGACTTTGCAGAAAGTCTTCACGGTGAGGATTGCTGTTTTTGGAATCACTTATAAACCCTAAACTGTATATGGTTTGATGGTGTTTGTGTCTAACCACTTGTAACTGCTCTGTAAATTTACTGTAGACCAGACCCGCTGTGTGTGTTTGCTATTCTGTGCTAGTCTCACTTCTCTCATTTCAAAACTCACATTTCATTGCTTTCATTTCTCCCTTGAGGCTCTCATTGGCAAAAGCAATAAGCTTCTGAATTATCCAATTAAATGTGATGCAATTAAATGTCAATCTTTTCTGATACAGTATCTTCTCTTCTACAGTGCCATCGGAAACTGGAACTGAAACATTAGATTGTAAGTTTCCACTATATGTTTTATATACTGTTACTCTTTTCTACGATCACTTTTAGCATAGAAATATGCCACGTTATTGGCTATCCGTGTAGAAATATACCACGTTATTGGCTATCCGTGTAGAAATATACCACGTTATTGGCTATCCGTGTAGAAATATATCACGTTATTGGCTATCCGTGTAGAAATATACCACGTTATTGGCTATCCGTGTAGAAATATACCACGTTATTGGCTATCCGTGTAGAAATATACCACGTTATTGGCTATCTATGTAGAAATATAACCCGTTATTGGCTATCCGTGTAGAAATATACCACGTTATTGGCTATCCATGTAGAAATATACCACATTATTGGCTCTCCATGTACAAATATACCATGTTATTGGGTGGTTTGAGCACTGAATGCTGATTGGCTGACAGCCGTGGTAAATCAGACCCTATACCACGGGTATGACAAAACATTTATTTTTACTGCTCTAATTACGTTGGTAACCAGTTTATAATAGCAATAAGGCGTTGCGTCGTGCCTAAGAACAGCCCATAGCCGTGGTATATTGGCCATATACCACACCTCCTCGGGCCTTATTGCTTAAATATACCACGTTATTGGCTATCCATGTAGACTATTTTACATCAGTGCATTATTACTCAGTGTTGAATTATATTTCATCAATTTTTAGGACCCCATCCACTTCCCACCCCTTGAACAAGACAAAGCTCCGAAAAGATGTCCTTACCTGCAGAAGAAGCCCCTAACAAGAAGCTGATGTCTTCTGTGTGTGTTCACCTGGCCCTCTCTTCCTCTATCTCCACGGATCTATTTACTGACAACATCCTCCTGCCCAGTCACAACCTCTTCTGGATATCCGCTGTCCAATAGGACCCCCTCAGACACTACACAAGGTGCTGTCATCAACTCTTCCTTTGATTTTCCCTGGGGAACAATAAGGAAGTGTACATCTGAGACAGTGTCGGTTGACCTTCATCCTTCACCACACACAGCTGTCTGTTGTGCCTGTGTTTACATTAGTCTGAGCCGAGGCTGAGTTCAAACTGCAGACACAACAACAGTTCAGAGGGCTGTGTACTCTCAAACCTTTTGTACTTCTTCTGTGTTTTGTAAAAAGTGACTGAAAAGGTATTTGAAAGGTCATGTAGGGCTGATATGAGAACATTGCCATTTCTGCTCATAGTTGAATGATGTTTTACTAACTGATGGGGAGAGCTGTTTGAAACACAGCCTCGGTGTAGAAACAGACTTAATGGTCGTGGATCGTAGGCCTATATGTTTGTGCTTGAATAATATAAGGACAATCACAAAATAGCATGACTTTTGTATGTTTGCAACATTAGAAGACAGACAGAGGTTGTTATCCATGCTGAGGCATACTGATGGTTGACTGTTAGACCTGTTTTACCATAGCATTTTGACTGATGACTGCCATTTTGTAAGATATGAGGAAATATCTCATATCAGTGCATAACAGGTGGAATATCACATGAACCTGGACAGAAATGTCAGGAGACTATAACATTCCTTAGTTCATTAATTGATTAACAATAATGCATAATAATCAATATGTTTTTTAGGCTATTGTAGTGGTCAAACATTAAAGTGGAGAACTGCTATTTGACGCCAAATCCTATTCTTACTGTAGGTCTCAGGTCTTTAGTTGTTTAACAGTTATGCATAATATATTGTTTCAATATTATTATTTTTCATCCCACAATAGCTATTGGTACCTATGGAACTATGGAAGGGTAAATGTATTGAAGAGTTGTTTGTATATAAGAGATGTATTGCTTAAAGTGAATGATGACACCTGTGTGGATTATGCTGAAAAACATTAACATACTGTACTGTACATGCCACCCCGATAATATCACCCATCTGTTCTCACTTGTTTACAGGTTATGTTCCTTCTCCCCCACTGTCTGCCTCATAAAGATGGGGGTCATTAGCCTACTTAACTACCATGTGCTGTCAATCAAATGGCATTAAGCTAGTAGAGGCTTGTTGATGAGAGGAGTGAGGACTTCTTATTGGTTTGCATAACTGATCCTGCTCATTGAGTCTCTGACGGAAGCTTCACTTCCCAATAACTATTACTTAAGTACATGCCTGTAGACTGCTTACCTTTGTATGATTATTACATCACACGCTATTTTACTGAGTGCTTAAGACAGACATTTTGTATGCACCATCTGGTTAGATAGTGGGTGCAATGTTTACTGGTTGTTTTAAGGGTAAAACTGTAATGTTGCCACTGGACAGTGGGGCACTGGTGGTGCCCATTGGATATGAGTGTCCATGATGGTTATCTGAAAGTGTATAAATTGTGAATAAAACATTCCATTTCATTATTGTACACAGTTATTTTTAACAATGTATCTCACCAAGTGACCGCTGGTGAAACCAAACATTCTCGAATTGAAAAGACACAGGTTGCGGGAAGTGTTTTCAAGGGCAAGCGGTCTCCTATTTTGGACACCATGTCCTTTGTCTTATGTAAAATGTTATCTACACATGATCAGGAACATTTGACATGAGACAGTGGGCTTACACGTTTTAGATATTACCAAAAGACCACAGTCTTATATGTTTCCATTGTCAGATATAGAACATGCCGTACTCCATTATGTACCCGCTATTTTGCAAAGAAGATAATCATCTTTTGCAATGGGCTAGGAGGACCTGAAGTTTTTCACAATCATTTAGCACCCATACCCACATCTGTGAAGTCCAGATGTACATTTTCTAGCCCACACATACCACATGACAACTTATTCCTCACCCTAAATGTGCAACTGGTTAAAAAAGAACATTGGGTAATGCGTTTACACTTTAGAGGGAGTCATTGGATACTTTCAAGCTGATTCTATTTAAAATCTTAGAGAATTGTATTTCGATTCTTAACCGTACAGTGAGGGGAAAAAAGTATTTGATCCCCTGCTGATTTTGTACGTTTGCCCACTGACAAAGAAATGATCAGTCTATAATTTTAATGGTAGGTTTATTTGAACAGTGAGAGACAGAATAACAACAACAAAATCCAGAAAAACGCATGTCAAAAATGTTATAAATTGATTTGCATTTTAATGAGGGAAATAAGTATTTGGCCCCCTCTCAATCAGAAAGATTTCTGGCTCCCAGGTGTCTTTTATACAGGTAACGAGCTGAGATTAGGAGCACACTCTTAAAGGGAGTGCTCCTAATCTCAGTTTGTTACCTGTATAAAAGACACCTGTCCACAGAAGCAATCAATCAATCAGATTCCAAACTCTCCACCATGGCCAAGACCAAAGAGCTCTCCAAGGATGTCAGGGACAAGATTGTAGACCTACACAAGGCTGGAATGGGCTACAAGACCATCGTCAAGCAGCTTGGTGAGAAGGTGACAACAGTTGGTGCGATTATTCGCAAATGGAAGAAACACAAAATAACTGTCAATCTCCCTCGGCCTGGGGCTCCATGCAAGATCTCACCTCGTGGAGTTGCAATGATCATGAGAACGGTGAGGAATCAGCCCAGAACTACACGGGAGGATCTTGTCAATGATCTCAAGGCAGCTGGGAACATAGTCACCAAGAAAACAATAACACACTATGCCATGAAGGACTGAAATCCTGCAGCGCCCGCAAGGTCCCCCTGCTCAAGAAAGCACATATACAGGCCTGTATACCTGTATAAAAGACACCTGGGGGCCAGAAATCTTTCTGATTGAGAGGGGGTCAAATACTTATTTCCCTCATTAAAATGCAAATCAATTTATAACATTTTTGACATGTGTTTTTCTGGATTTTTTTGTTGTTATTCTGTCTCTCACTGTTCAAATAAACCTACCATTAAAATTATAGACTGATAATTTCTTTGTCAGTGGGCAAACGTACAAAATCAGCAGGGGATCAAATACTTTTTTCCCTCACTGTACATGCCCGTCTGAAGTTTGCCAATGAACATCTGAATGATTCAGAGGAGAACTGGGTGAAAGTGTTGTGGTCAGATGAGACCAAAATGGAGCTCTTTGGCATCAACTCAACTCGCCGTGTTTGGAGGAGGAGGAATGCTGCCTATGATCCCAAGAACACCATCCCCACTGTCAAACATGGAGGTGGAAACATTATGCTTTGGGGGTGTTTTTCTGCTAAGGGGACAGGACAACTTCACCGCATCAAAGGGACGATGGACGGGGCCATGTACCGTCAAATCTTGGGTGAGAACCTCCTTTCCCTCAGCCAGGGCATTGAAAATGGGTCGTGGATGGGTATTCCAGCATGACAATGACCCAAAACACACGGCCAAGGCAACAAAGGAGTGGCTCAAGAAGAAGCACATTAAGGTCCTGGAGTGGCCTAGCCAGTCTCCAGACCTTAATCCCATAGAAAATCTGTGGAGGGAGCTGAAGGTTTCGAGTGCCCAAACGTCAGGCTCGAAACCTTAATGACTTGGAGAAGATCTGCAAAGAGGAGTGGGACAAAATCCCTCCTGAGATGTGTGCAAACCTGGTGGCCAACTACAAGAAACGTCTGACCTCTGTGATTGCCAACAAGGGTTTTGCCACCAAGTACTAAGTCATGTTTTGCAGAGGGGTCAAATACTTATTTCCCTCATTAAAATGCAACTCAATTTATAACATTTTTGACATGCGTTTTTCTGGATTTTTTTGTTGTTATTCTGTCTCTCACTGTTCAAATAAACCTACCATTAAAATTATAGACTGATCATTTCTTTGTCAGTGGGCAAACGTACAAAATCAGCAGGGGATCAAATACTTTTTTCCCTCACTGTAGCTAGGGTTGCAAAGCTACTGGTAATTTACGAAAGTTACTGGAATCTTCTATAATTTGGGTAATTAAGAGAAAATCTATGGTAATTTATCGTAACTTTGGTAATTTATACTTGAATTACTTTTAAAAAATGTATTTATATATAGTATTCTTTTTTTATATCTGTGTCCATATTGTCCATGAGTTTCTAGTAGAGACCATATTGTTCAAGAGAAAATAGCCTGATTAATGAAGAAAGCATCTAATCAACAATGGCATTATTTTCAATTCACTTTGCAACTCTTTCAACCAGCCACTTTTCTTCACAACTGCCACCAGTTTGACACAAACATTGACAACAAATACATATTGAAATAGTAAAATAAATAAAAGTGTGTAAAAAATTAAGTAAAGTATATTTCATGCTGAAACCCTCATATTTAACAGAAATTGTATTCCGTTAGTTGATGGTTTATATTTAGGATAATGTTTACAGCTCGTTACATTTATTAATTTTGTATCATCTTATTTCATTATTTCATAGATTTTAGATGTGATAAGGCCACGCATAGGTCCAGAGATAATGACAGACACGTGTGATCATCTGAAGGACCCAAAAGAGCCACTAGATGTATTGTGATAGATAAAAACCTTGAAAGATACCAAAATTCTGGTAGTTTACTGGTAAACTTAGAAAGATTCCAGTAATATACCCTCCCTTTGCAACCCTAACCATAGTTCATCGTTCCTCAGGCTGTCTGCAGTGATTTTGGTTCACCACCTTTGCAATTCTTTGCACTCCCTGCAAAGCATCTGTAGCTATTGATATGCACAGGGAGAGAGTGGGATGGATAAATCCCTGGCCCCTCGTTTGGCTTGCGGCCACAGTGTGTGATTCCTTTGATTCCACAAAGTGAAGCGATCCTGCTCCGGATGTTTACATTACAGATTCCGCGTCACTCACAAGGAGCCCTTTCTCCCCCGTTAGGATTGATTGCTAGGAAAATAAAGCTGAAAGAGGCATGTGCTGCTACCTCCTTCCTATGTCACAGACACACACACTCGCTGAACAGCCATTTTACATACATGCCGTGTCTCAAGTCAGCAACTCTATTATGGGTTATTCTTGTTCTTTCTTAATTAGCACAGTAATTACTTCCTGTGTGACAAGCTAGATTGGCCTACCACCACCCACGTGCATATTTGTTTGGAACTTCTTGGATTTCGTTCCTCAAGTTTCTCCCCTGTCTCCAGTTTCAGATTTTATTGTGTTTATGTTTGGAAGGAAATTATAGGCTGTGATGTATGGTTGTAAACCTCAACTACCTTTAAAACAGCAGTGAACCTTGAACAGTTCAACATGTCCTTGCAGGATAGCATTTTAAGACACGTTGTGGTATTGAGTTGAACAGTATCTAAAACTAAGGGGAAAAAATTGGCATGGTGAACTATTAAAGTGGCGTGGTGAACAATTCGATAAATGTTATGTTGGCATCAGTGCGCCAAGCTTCTCAAAATGAATGGCAGTCTGGGGAATTGTTCTCAAGTGATAAAGTCCACAAAGTCGTGCTTGACATATTTCTCAATGAAACATTTGTAGTTGTTATATGTATGTTATATAACACCTGGTTAAACGTGTGGGAATCAATGTTGTCGGCCTATTTTGCTTTATCCCAATTGGTTTGCATGTGGCCCTGGCTTTCATTGACAGTCCCTAGACAACCATAAATTATAGTCACATTGCAGAGGGGGGCACTACTCTCTTCCCCTCTTCAGGAGGGCTCTTGTAACCCAGGCTTTTTTTCACCTGAATGCCCTCTTTGTGTACAAATCCCATAAATAGCAAGAGGGACCCTCAGCTTCTGCAGTCCCACTCTCACTCCCTCTCTCACACTCAAGCATCTGGCATAACCATGTTGACTCGGGCCAGCGCACTGCTGCTCCTCGCCTGCTGCCTCTGGGCAGTGGAGGGACAGAATGAGAATGGCAACACGAGGGCAGACAATGGTGGTGCTACTGCTGCTGCAGAGAACAGTAAGAGTGTCTGGGAGGACCCCATCCAGTTCAACAACAAGGCAAAGGACTTCTGCACCATGAGCGTCACCGGCCAGGGAAATGTCACCAGGCTGAGGATATCATGCCAGGGTGCCGAGAGAACCTACTGGTGCGAGTACACGGGCAAGCCCCAGATGTGCCGTCCCTACAACAACAACCCTCACCACTATTTCACCCAGATCATGTGGGACCTGAGGAAACTCCAGAACGCCTGCCAGGCACCTAAGGCTATCAAGCCTCAAATGTGCAAGAGGGCACCGGAAGACGCCCAGATGGTGTTCTCCGCTTCCTCCACACCAGAGGCCGCACCAGCAGCAATCCCCCAAAAGCCGGAGAAAGCCCAAGAGTCAACCCTGGCAAAACCAGAGACCCCCAAGGTACCCATCACCAAGCAGGCTAAGCCAGCCGCAACCAAGCCTGAAGCTAAACCAGTAAGACCACAGCAGGCAAGAGCAGAGCACGCTAAACCAGAGCAGGCAAAACCAGAGAAAGCCAGACCAGAGCCAGCAAAACCAGAAGTAAGACCAGCACCTACAAAACCTGAAAAAGCCAGAACAGAAGCAAGACCAGCACCTACAAAGCCACTGCAATCCAGACCTGAGCAGGCAAATCCAGCAGCCGCAAAACCAGCAGCTGCAAAACCAGCAGGAGCAAAACCAGCAGGAGCAAAACCAGTCAAACCAGCAGTGAACAAGACACCTGTACTAAAAAAGCTTCTGACCCCCAAACCAACCGCTCCGAAACCAACCAAGCCCACTGTCAAGAGCAATGCCAAACAGCTGGCACAAGAGTATTGTTGGCGGTCACTCCAAGGCATCTGTTCCTACGTCATTGATTGGTTTCAGAACTAATAATGAAGGTGAGTTGAAAAAGTTGGCTGTGGATATTTTCTTAATTGTAGTCATAGCATTGTATATTATCATGATGATCATATGTATGAAAAAGTATGTCTGTCAATCAAATGTCTGAAATGAACTCCAGTCTGTAAAAAGTATAGTGAGTATTTTACTGAGTGTAGAAAATGTAAACCTATTCACTATATTTCCTGTTTCCCTGATTTAGATTCCTTTTGAAGATGACTTCAAAAGTCTGACTAAAGAGGTGCTCAGAGTGGTTTTCCAGAAAACGACTTTGATAAATGGTAGAAGTGAGTTCTAACACCCTCTTCGTGGGAATGATCGTGCTGACACTGCTGCCAATCAAACATCTTTCCAGCCAGCCATTTCACCATGATTTGTGCACTGTAATAAAAAAATCTAGTCGTTTAAACAAATTATTATTGAGTAACTGGTTCCACAGCCTTTTTTAGTTTACTGAACTTTTCGGTCCAAGTGTTACCTGAACAAACAAAAAAAGAGTTGCCCCAAACTTAGCTCCAACTTTAGAAAACTCAGCAAAAATTCAGTCAATTTAAAATGATGTGTTTGCCTAACTTGTCTCATATGTTCATTCAACTATACATTATTTGTAAATCTTAACTAAAAAAGGCTGTGCAACTGGTTACACACACAGTGGTTTTAACATACATATCTGATGCACGTTGACATACATCATTACATTCTGCATGTTCATTTATACCGTAATTATTATTTAACATGTCCTCACCTGGGATTTGAACTCACAACCTCTTGGTTCATGGCATGCCAATCTTCCTGCTACACCATCATGTCTGTGTCAATTATCAGTTAATCTGACTTTTTTTCTCATCATTGATTTGACTTAGTTATTTCAGCAATTGTATGTTTTTCTGTATAGTTGTCTAATGTTGGTGGGGCATGTTACTCTGTTTTAAAGTTACTCCTTAATCACTATGATAAATAAAATGTTTTTTCTAGAGTGTACTTTTAACAGAGCTGATATTTACTTACTGAAGTGCACCAATACAGGTGTAATCAGTCATTGGCATGATGGCATAGCAGGAAGATTGGCATGCTGTGAACCAAGAGGTTATGAGTTCAAATCCCGGGTGAGGACATGTTGAATTTGATTACTGCATAAATTAACATGCACAATGTAATCATGTGTGTCAGATATCTAAGTTGTTGTAACTAGTTCCACAGCCTTTTTTAGTTAAGATACCCAAATAATAATTTCTAGTTGAATGAACATATGAGACAATTTGAGCAAACACGTCATCTTAAATTGATTAATTTTTGGCGACGTTTTCTCAAGTTGGAGCTAAGTTTGGGCCAACTAAACATTTTCAGTTCAGGTAACACTTTGACTAAACAATTTAGTAAACAAAAAAAAGCTGTGAAACCAGTTACTTAATAATAAATAGTTAAAACAACTACATTCTTTTTTACAGTGTGTATGAGTTGAATGTTCCATCGAGACCAATACCAAAATCGTAATTCCAAGGGTCACATTGCCAGCTAAAAGCATCCATATCTGAATGTGTCGATCGGGTATGGACAGATAGTTAAATCTATCGTCATTTTCTTTTTTACAGTTTGGTTTTTGTATCAGACAAACCTATGGTACCATATAATGGACTCTCCTAAGGCAGATACGCCATTGGTTTTGCCTTTTTTGTATGTTTGTTTATCTGTATATGTATGTTTGTATCACCATAAACCATGTATTAAATATACTGTGTTGGGCAAATGCATAAGGTTGTGTCATTCACATAGTAGAGTGGCATATTTAGCTCTACCACTGGTTCATTGGACTGAAAGGTCACAATCATTATATGAATGTCGACATGTGTATGAAATGAATAAAGGTGTGTTCTTAATTATTCTTAGTGTGTGTGTGTGTTCCTTAATGCCTTGCTTTAGGTTCAAAGCCTGTCTCTCCAAAACAATTTAATAGGTTTTTAAAGAAAATGTTTTCCTTTGTCTTAAATACAACCCTTTTAGAGGTGTAGTGTCTCTTTTTACCCAGTAAGTGACGCTGTTGTATCAACATCTTTAAAATACTCTTTTTTTTCAATGACTGCCATCAATTCGTTGCTCACTGCACATTTACTAGAACAGTTAATGAGTGCATATACTATAACATTTAGAGAAAGGTCCTGAATGATTTTTAGGAGTAATCAAATGTGTAGTTTCAGTCTGCAGGTTCCCACCTGTTTTAAGTGACAATAAGCTAAGTCATTTTTTGTTTTAGGCCTTATTAAGGACAAAAACGGAAGGACAAATGTAAACACAGATACCACCAAATAAACTCTGACAAACTGTGTGTGTGTTTGGTTTTACTATCCTTGTGGGGACCAGAAGTCCTCACAAGGATAGTAAAACAAGGAAAATTTGGACAAGTGGGGACATATCGCTTGGCCTCAAGAAAAAGGGCTATTTTCAGTTCAGGGGTTAGGTTTAGGGTTACAATTAGGGTTAGGGTTACAATTAGAGTCGGGAGTTAGGGATTTGGGGTTAAGGTTATGGTTAGGTTAAGGGTTAGGTTTAGGGAAAATCAGATTTTGAATGGGAATCAATTGTTTGGTCCCCACAAGGATAGTAAAACAAACGTGTGATTGTGTGTGTGTGTGTGTGTGTTTAGGCCCATGTTCCATGCCTGTGGCATGAGGGAATAGGGGGTGGTGGGTGTGTCGGTGCTGTATAAATGCCACATGCACGTTCCCCAGGTGTCATAACGGAATTGAACTATTTCCATCTTCCCAAATCCACAGGTGAGCTGACTAAAATAACCACTGTTATGTTGTGTTAAATATTATGTGCCATTATCCTCCATAAATCTTCTCTGCTGCCATGTTGTGACAGACTAAAGTACCAATTATTTGAAATTGGGGGGAATTGTAGGCCTACTGTCAGTGGCGGCTGGTGAAAAATATTCTCGGTGGGGCTGTGCCATACTTTTTTTTTTCCTGTAACCATCGCGATATATTTTAACACAAACTGCAGGACAGCAGTGCTCAGTGAAACATTCAGTAATTATTTAATGCCAATATTAAAAAGTTGAGGCATTCTTACACAAAAACATATTACACAAACCCAAGCCTTTCATTTGCATTTAAAGTGAACTTTTTACCATTGGTAGTAAACAGGCAACGCAACAGGCATGCTGTCAGAACAGAGTGGAAAGTGGACAATAACATGAAATTATTATAAAGTTTATAGGAAATCTTACACTGTATAAAAGGATGTATAATATAGAAATGGATATCAAGTGGATGAACTCAAACCTTTGACTGGAAGAATAGCATACAGTATTTTATGATCATACTAAATGTGACTAATTGTTAATGTGCTCCAGAACTGCAACAATTAATTGATACAAAACAACATATATACAGTAATATTAGCAAAGACACTATTAAGACTTTCTAGAGTACCATATATAACTGGATTTTTTATGCTAAGGTCAACTATATACAAAGAAACATGCGGCCAGAGCTGCTCTGTGTGTGTGTGTCTGTCATCTTATTTGTACAGGAATTTTGCCCGTCTGTCCTTCTGAGTGGCAAACCTCTCAATGACCCTTTGATTAAAGTCAGGAATGTCCCTGACAAGTTTCTTCTCCATGGAGAGCATGGCCAGAGCGTTCAGGCGATCCTGTGTCATGCTGTTTCTCAGGAAGGTCTTGATCCTTTTCAGTGTAGAGAAGCACCTTTCTGACTCAGCAGTTGTCATGGGTGTGGTGATGAGGATCTTGAGGAGGCTGGCAGTCTCTGTGAAAGTGCTCTGAAGGTTGTTCTCCATGAAGAACTGGTACAGGGGCACTGCACCACTACAAGCCTTGAACTCACTGTTCTCATAGATGAGGGACAGTTCGGTTTTGAGCTTGGCCTTGTTCAACATGGGGTACGCCTCCACGGTTGTTTCAAGCGCTGTATCGGGGAACTTCACACTGTGTTGTGGGAACAACTCTCCGTGCAATAGTGTTGCGCTGATGAGGTGCTGGGTGAAGGAGAACCTCTCTTTGGCATGACTCAGGATGGTATCACATACCTGTAAAAGATACATCATCAGCTTTAATTTGCAATTAAGCTATTTTGATGCAAGTGATCCTGACTGACACATGCCTATGTCCAACTCAAGTATATGATTACCAAGGTGCTGATTGTTCAGGGTTTTGGCTACATACTACCAGGCCTGAAAAAAGTTCTATGGGGAAACACTGACAATTACATCACAACTTACCTCTATAGCCAACCTCTGTTGTTCTCCTGGTCCCAGCATCCTCCGTCGCTTGATGGGCTGTTGCTGCTCGTCAGATGCGCTGTCCCCACACAAAGAGGGAATTGAGGCCCTGGGTCCAAAAAATAAAGTTTAATTTGATAACTTGCAATCAGACTTCTTAGCTCACTGTAATTCCCCCTCAACACACAACCAGTGACTTTTATATATATATATATATATATATATATATATATATATATATATATATATATATATATATATATATATATATATATATATATATATATATATATATATATATATATATATATAGACAGACAGACAGACAGACAGATAGTGTGTATATACACACAAACTATGTCTAGTAACTGCTTTTAACCTGTGATGTACATAATTAACTGATGTTATTACGTTTTAAAGCCTTTTTCTATTACATTTGTGAGAGGGATGCAACATAATTTTGTTCTGCTGTGCACTTAGCAATAAAGTTAATCTTCAATAACAACTAGGCCTCTTCTAGAAATTGACCTGGTGGACACCTGAATAATTATTACAAACTGTGTAGTACTTTCCTGCATTATTATCAACGTCTGATTGTGTCTTTTTGGACAAACACTTGTTCTCGTGGTCGAGTAACAACAACTGCGCTCCTTGAGTGACGGGGTGGTACTTGGTGAGAGAGGGAGAGAGACGACCCAAATTGCGGAGTAAACTAGAAAAACGGACGTTACACATGGCGGAGTGGCATTACCACATTTAACAAACCAAACATTGAAATACCGTTATAGAAGGTAAAGTAAAAACCCAAACTGGTCTGTGCATCAATACCGGTATATAGTAATATATAGGCAACATACCGTAAATCTGTATCAATTATGTATCAGTTTTACATGTGACCCATATCAAATTTGCGCATTCACACTGAAGGAGCACACAAATGCAATGCTCATTTGGCGTGATTGTCGTGGTAACACAGGTGAAAAAAAAATCCTGAATGGTATCCTAATGGCAGCCATTTTGGTTAGGGGAGAAATACAAACAACTCTACTGCCATACATTCCAATTAGACTGAAGGCATACAGTTGTGTCCAAATATATTGGCACCCTTGGGCTTTTCTTAAATAATTCCCTATTTCTTCTAAAATCAGTTGAAATTTGAGAGGAAAAAATGGGTCTCCACACCTTTAATTATATTTCTGTAAACTTAAGTTTACAATTGTAATTTAGAAAATATAGACAAATGTCATGGACTAAATTATTGGCACCCTGGAGCTAGTACTTGGTTGCACAGCTTTTGGCCAAGATAGCTGCCAACATATGCTTATTGTAGACATCAATGAGCTTGCTGCACCTTTTCTGCTGGCAATTTGGCCCATTCTTCAGCAGCAAACTGCTGTAATTCTTCAATGTTTGAGGGTTGCACTCCACCAACTTCTTTTTTCAGATCTTGCCAAAACTAATGTGGTCCCGTGTAGCTCAGTTGGTAGAGCATGGCGCTTGCAACGCCAGGGTTGTGGGTTCGTTTCCACGGGGGCCAGTATGAAAAAATGTATGCACTCTTAACTGTAAGTCGCTCTGGATAAGAGCGTCTGCTAAATGACTAAAATGTAATGTAAATGTCTTCTCTTTCCTTTTAAAATACTAAAACAAATATAATTGTGACGGCTCTATGATAATCACTCACTTTGATGACCAGACACATTTAGGCTTTTAAACTGTTGTAAGTGAACTATTCATCTTTCTAACAGCATCTTTATCAGCCAATAGTATATATAGTTATTTACCTGATTGTTAGCATGCTTTCTGTGAACCTCTGGACAAGTGCTTTAATGAAGACAGGGTCGATGTTCCTCTTCTGCAGCTGGCTGAAAAGCATGTCCACATTTGGCATGATCTTGTGGAACAGTGCCAGGAAAAACAGAAAGCCTCGTCTTCGAGCATCCTCACAAAGCCCCCGCCTCTCTGACAGTCGGGGCATCAAAGTTCCCAGAGTCTCTGATGGTCTGGAAACACGTTAGGAGGTCATCCCTGTACTCGTACACAGTGTTGTGTAACGGTAGCTGTCTTCAGGTGCTCCTCCAGCACACTGTCGAGGGAGGCAACAAAATCCACTAAGCCCCGGAAAATGCCGGGGTTGTCCGAGGAGTCAGTCTCCTCGTGCCCACGCAAGGCCAACTCAAAAGCCCCACAGAACTTCACACAATCGATAATTTTGGATAGAATGTGCCTGTTTTTATCCACCTCCTCATTGTGTTTCCTCACCGCAATCCTGTGGCCGTCATCCAGCTGCGTAGCAATGTTCACCCTTCCTAATACAGCTAGCTTTACAGAGTTGTCCATGTGTGCCCTGGTGTTCTCATGTTTCTTTACCTTCTCTGACAGGTGCTTCATATCCCTCACTCCGGTACCTGTCCATGCTGAATCTGACCCCGTCGTTTTAAAAAGCAAGCACGGAAAGCAAAATAAAGCATTAGCATCAGTGCACCCAGCTAGCCAAGCCTTCCTGGTGTACCAGCTACGGGAGAAGCACGCGATATACTGCTTCCCTTTCTCGCTAGCCTGCTGTCTGATTGAGAGGTCAGGTTGATCTGGGCCCAGCTCTTTCACCCGAACTTTCTCTGACAAAGTTCTCCTCTCAAACGGATCTTGGAGGAGAGATTTCACCGAGTTAGGGTTGGGTCTTGGAGGAGTAACGTTTGCGTTCGCCATTGTCGTCTAGTAAAAATGGCGCCACTGGAGCCCGGTCCTTATTTTATCAGGGGGCGAGCTTGGGGCGATAAAATAATCGCCCTCCTTGGATTCGAATTAAAATCGCTGATTAGCTACATTTTATGTCATACATTCATATCTTAAATTAGCAATTGGCTTAACTGCTACGTAGACCCGCCTCCTCGGGGCACTTTCTGTATCGCCCAGAGCTGACGAGGCGTTTGACAGGCAGAGGAAAGGTTGCGAATATTATTTTCTATCATATCTTACATATTACTGTGTGCATTCCATATTTCAAACACACAAATATTGACATACTGATGTTTTTATTATTATTATTATTATTTTTATTTTTTTATTAAAAAAAAAATAATTTTATTTAAGGGGGCGGCGCCCTAGCGCCCTCTATCGGCCAGCCGCCACTGATATATACTGAGATCATGTGACACTTAGATTTTGAAACAAGTTATTTTTTTCATTTCATTTCACCAATTTTGACAATTTTGTGTATGTCCATTACATGAAATCCAAATAAAAATCCATTTAAATTATAGGTTGTATTGCAACAAAATACGAAAAATGAGGAATACTTTTGCAAGGCACTGTATATGTTGAAACCTAACTACGTGTTGCAACCTAACTACTCTACATATTGCAACCTAACTACATGTTTTAACCTAACTACAGTATATGTTACAATGTAACTACATGTTGCAACCTAAGTACATGTTGCAACATAACTATGCTACATTTTGCAACATAACTATGCTACATGTTGCAACATAACTATGCTACATGTTGCAACATAACTACGCTACATGTTGCAACATAACTACGCTACATGTTGCAACATAACTACGCTACATGTTGCAACATAACTACGCTACATGTTGCAACATAACTACGCTACATGTTGCAACATAACTACGCTACATGTTGCAACCTAAGTACGCTACATATTGCAGCCTAACTACATGTTGCAACCTAACTACATGTTGCAACCTAACTACATGTTGCAACCTAAATACATGTTTTAACCTAACTACAGTACATGTTACAATGTAACTACAGCACTTGTTACAATGTAACTACATATTACAATGTAACTACAATAACTATTACAAACTAACTACATGTTACAAACTAACTACATGTTGCACCCTAACTACAGTACATGTTACAATGTAACTACAGTACATGTTGCAACGTAACTTCATGTTACAAGCTCACTACATGTTACAACCTAACTACATGTTGCAACCTAACTACATGTTGCAACCTAACTCCAGTACATGTTGCAACAAACTACGCTACATGTTACAACCTAACTACATGTTGCAACCTAACTACAGTACATGTTACAATGTAACTACAGTACATGTTACAATGTAACTACATATTACAACCTAACTACAGTAACTATTACAAACAAACTACATGTTGCAACCTAACTATTCTACATGTTGCAACCTAACTATGCTACATGTTGCAATGTAACTACAGTACATGTTACAATGTAACTACAGTACATGTTACAATTTAACTACAATACATGTTACAATGTAACTACAGTACATGTTACAATGTAACTACATGTTGCAAGCTAACTACATGTTGCAACCCAACTACATGTTGCAACCTAACTACAGTACATGTTACAACCTAACTACATGTTGCAACCTAACTACAGTACATGTTACAACGTAACTACAGTACATGTTACAACCTAACTACAGTAACTATTACAAACTAACTACATGTTGCAACCTAACTACATGTTGCAACCTAACTACATGTTGCAACGTGTTGCAACCTAACTACATGTTGCAACCTAACTACAGTACATGTTACAATGTAATTAAATATACAACCTAACTACAGTAACTATTACAAACTAACCATGTGTTACAAACTAACTACATGTTGCAACCTAAATACGTGTTGCAACCTAACTACATGTTGCAACCTAACTACATGTTGCAACCTAACTACATGTTGCAACCTAACTACATGTTGCAACCTAACTACAGTAACTATTACAAACTAACTACATGTTGCAACCTAACTACATGTTGCAACCTAACTACAGTACATGTTACAATGTAATTACATATACAACCTAACTACAGTAACTATTACAAACTAACCATGTGTTACAAACTAACTACATGTTGCAACCTAAATACATGTTGCAACCTAAATACATGTTGCAACCTAACTACATGTTGCAACCTAACTAAGCTACATGTTGCAACCTAACTAGGCTACATGTTGCAACCTAACTAGGCTACATGTTGCAACCTAACTATATATTACAACCTAACTACAGTACGTGTTACAATGTAACCCAACTGGTATCAATAGGGAGACTTCTGTGGTATCAATAGGGTGTCTTCTGTGGTATCAATAGGGAGACTTCTGTGGTATCAATAGGGAGACTTCTGTGGTATCAATAGGGAGACTTCTGTGGTATCAATAGGGAGACTTCTGTGGTATCAATAGGGAGACTTCTGTGGTATCAATAGGGAGACTTCTGTGGTATCAATAGGGAGACTTCTGTGGTATCAATAGGGAGTCTTCTGTGGTATCAATAGGGAGTCTTCTGTGGTATCAATAGGGAGGTCCACTAGGTATGAACTCCCTGCTCGTTTTGGCTGTTTCTCCCATCTAGTGGTAGAATATCAATATCACTAAAGACTCCACAGCCATTCGATTTGACGACCTGTAAACTATTGACTAAACTCGGCCAATTAGATATGACATGAGTTACTATGTCATGGAGATATACTCATCTTAGAGGTGACTGATACCTTTAATATCTGCCCACTCCTGTTGCACATCACAACTTGATGTTATTAATGGGTGAAACATAATAGTAGACATGAACCTTTTAATAATTGAACAACAACTTTGTAATTCGAACTCAGACACAAAGGCATTAATCAAGATAGAGTAAGATAGCATGTTGATTTAGGTAACAATAAAGAAAATAACCTAATATAGAGCAATAGTACTCCCATTATTTCTTGAAATTGGACATCTTTAGCAAAACAAAGCATAGTTTGGTTCACATGACCATAACAGTCAAATAAAGGACAGAGTATTTGAACAATATAAGAAAAAAGAGGGCACACAGTGTTGAGTTCATTATGTGTTGAATGTGGGCAATCAAGATACATAGCCAATACAATGAAGTGGTAACTTAAGCCAATCGTCGAACAGAAGCCAATAAAATCAAGTGTTAATTAATGATAATTGACCGACAGAGTATCAGGTGTAGCTCATTGCAGCGCTATCACGCATCATCATACAGTGCCACATCATCAAAAAGTCCTCAGTCATTTCCTCCACAAAGGTTGCAACCTAACTCCAGTACATGTTGCAACAAACTACACTACATGTTACAACCTAACTACATGTTGCAACCTAACTACAGTACATGTTACAATGTAACTACAGTACATGTTACAATGTAACTACATATTACAACCTAACTACAGTAACTATTACAAACAAACTACATGTTGCAACCTAACTATTCTACATGTTGCAACCTAACTATGCTACATGTTGCAATGTAACTACAGTACATGTTACAATGTAACTACAGTACATGTTACAATTTAACTACAGTACATGTTACAATGTAACTACATGTTGCAAGCTAACTACATGTTACAACCTAACTACATGTTGCAACCTAACTACAGTACATGTTACAATGTAACTACAGTACATGTTACAACCTAACTACAGTAACTATTACAAACTAACTACATGTTGCAACCTAACTACATGTTGCAACCTAACTACATGTTGCAACGTGTTGCAACCTAACTACATGTTGCAACCTAACTACATGTTGCAACCTAACTACAGTACATGTTACAATGTAATTACATATACAACCTAACTACAGTAACTATTACAAACTAACCATGTGTTACAAACTAACTACATGTTGCAACCTAAATACATGTTGCAACCTAAATACATGTTGCAACCTAACTACATGTTGAAACCTAACTAAGCTACATGTTGCAACCTAACTAGGCTACACTTTGCAACCTAACTAGGCTACATGTTGCAACCTAACTAGGCTACATGTTGCAACCTAACTATATATTACAACCTAACTACAGTACGTGTTACAATGTAACCCAACTGGTATCAATAGGGAGACTTCTGTGGTATCAATAGGGTGTCTTCTGTGGTATCAATAGGGAGACTTCTGTGGTATCAATATGGAGTCTTCTGTGGTATCAATAGGGAGACTTCTGTGGTATCAATAGGGAGACTTCTGTGGTATCAATAGGGAGACTTCTGTGGTATCAATAGGGAGACTTCTGTGGTATCAATAGGGAGACTTCTGTGGTATCAATAGGGAGCCTTCTGTGGTATCAATAGGGAGACTTCTGTGGTATCAATAGGGAGTCTTCTGTGGTATCAATAGGAAGTCTTCTGTGGTATCAATAGGGAGGTCCACTAGGTATGAACTCCCTGCTCGTTTTGGCTGTTTCTCCCATCTAGTGGTAGAATATCAATATCACTAAAGACTCCACAGCCATTCGATTTGACGACTTGTAAACTAAAGACTAAACTCGGCCAATTAGATATGACATGAGTTACTATGTCATGGAGATATACTCATCTTAGAGGTGACTGATACCTTTAATATCTGCCCACTCCTGTTGCACATCACAACTTGATGTTATTAATGAGTGTAACATAATAGTAGACATGAACCTTTTAATAATTGAACAACAACTTTGTAATTCGAACTCAGACACAAAGGCATTAATCAAGATAGAGTAAGATAGCATGTTGATTTAGGTAACAATAAAGAAAATAACCTAATATAGAGCAATAGTACTCCCATTATTTCTTGAAATTGGACATCTTTAGCAAAACAAAGCATAGTTTGGTTCACATGACCATAACAGTCAAATAAAGGACAGAGTATTTGAACAATATAAGAAAAAAGAGGGCACACAGTGTTGAGTTCATTATGTGTTGAATGTGGGCAATCAAGATACATAGCCAATACAATGAAGTGGTAACTTAAGCCAATCGTCGAACAGAAGCCAATAAAATCAAGTGTTAATTAATGATAATTGACTGACAGAGTGTCAGGTGTAGCTCATTGCAGCGCTATCACGCATCATCATACAGTGCCACATCATCAAAAAGTCCTCAGTCATTTCCTCCACAAAGGTAGAGCAGGGCCTTTCCGTAGTCCCCAGTGGTGTCCTCCTGGGAATGAGTAAACAAATAAACACAGACTGGCATGAAAGGTGTTGTCAGCACTACCAAACAGACAATCAGCCTATGGATTACATAGGTCCTGTATACTCAGGTTGTACAGCTGATGTACAACACATTTGATAGATATTTTTCTGATACAACAGAGAGTTATTCTGCAAAAAAAGGTTTACAAAACCATTGTGCAGTGTCTTCACAATGGTTGTGTAAACAAATGTCTGTCATACTGCACATTGTCAACCTGACGCAAGTGATTATTACCAAGTCAGAGAGGAAGGCTGCTCATTATTACCAAGTCAGAGAGGAAGGCTGCTCATTATTACCAAGTCAGAGAGGAAGGCTGCTCATTATTACCAAGTCAGAGAGGAAGGCTGCTCATTATTACCAAGTCAGAGAGGAAGGCTACTCATTATTACCAAGTTAGAGAGGAAGGCTGCTCATTATTACCAAGTCAGAGAGGAAGGCTACTCATTATTACCAAGTCAGAGAGGAAGGCTACTCATTATTACCAAGTCAGAGAGGAAGACTGCTCATTATTACCAAGACAGAGAGGAAGGCTGCTCATTATTACCAAGTCAGAGAGGAAGGCTGCTCATTATTACCAAGTCAGAGAGGAAGGCTGCTCATTATTACCAAGTCAGAGAGGAAGGCTGCTCATTATTACCAAGTCAGAGAGGAAGGCTGCTCATTATTACCAAGTCAGAGAGGAAGGCTACTCATTATTACCAAGTTAGAGAGGAAGGCTGCTCATTATTACCAAGTCAGAGAGGAAGGCTACTCATTATTACCAAGTCAGAGAGGAAGGCTACTCATTATTACCAAGTCAGAGAGGAAGACTGCTCATTATTACCAAGACAGAGAGGAAGGCTGCTCATTATTACCAAGTCAGAGAGGAAGGCTGCTCATTAATACCAAGTCAGAGAGGAAGGCACCTCATTATTTCCAAGTCAGAGAGGAAGGCTACTCATTTTTACCAAGTCAGAGAGGAAGACTGCTCATTATTACCAAGTCAGAGAGGAAGGCTGCTCATTATTACCAAGTCAGAGAGGAAGGCTACTCATTATTACCAAGTCAGAGAGGAAGACTGCTCATTATTACCAAGTCAGAGAGGAAGGCTGCTCATTATTACCAAGTCAGAGAGGAAGATTACTCATTATTACCAAGTCAGACAGCATGTTATGCTGAGTCATGAATAATAGTGTCATGAATGGATGATGTAGGCTGTAGATGGCGGGGTTGGAAATAAGGACGCATGACAGGAGGTTGCATGTATGTACTGGTCCTATCCATTTGGCATTACACCAGTCTCTAGTACGCCCTCATCATTCTGCCTCCAGTGTGGTATCAACATCTCCCATGAAACCAGCTATTTTATTCTTCCTATCCACATACTGATGAGCTAAAAACCTAGGAGGAGACTCAGGAGAGTAAAAGCTTGTCACAGTGGCTCACTCGCTACAATATTTAGGGAGCTTGTGGCTGAGGCAGCTGGAATAATGGACCTGTCACTCAGGTGATTTCCCAGTGTATTGGCTGTGACACAAATCTATCTAATGACTCTATCAGTGGAGGCTGCTGAGGAAAGGACGGCTCACATGGACACCACATCTTTGATGTGGTTGATCCCACTCCATTGACTCCATTCCAGCCATTATTATGAGCCGTCCTCCCCTCAGCAGCCTCCACTGCTCTCTAGTGTCACTTGTTAGGTGGAAGCTGAGTATAGAAGTGGATTATTATGGTTAGTCGTTTGGGGTAAAGGTGAGACTATTGAATTGTACCTGGTTAGAGGAGAGACTAGTCCACTGTACCTAAAAATGAACCTATATGCAAACAGTTAGGGGAGAGACTACACCATTGTGCCTGAATCGTTAAAAAGGAGACTAGCTTATTGTACCAGAATGGATAGAGGTGAGACTAGCCCACTGTATACCTGAATGGTGGTGTAGAGAGAGGCCCCATACATCTTCTTAAACCAGGCTCTGATGTCCAGCATGTCTGTCTCAGCCCTGGACACCATGATTCTCATCAGAGTCTGGTCATCAGTGCCAGCACGCTAACAAAAAAACAATAGACATCACAATTACAAATGCCTAAACCTAACTTCCTGAATACTTTTTGGAGATATGCGGTGGTAATTGAAACTTTCTGGTAAATCCTCCATGGGATGATAGATGAGAACACAAAGACCATACCCTCATAGACCTGTAGAGGGACTCTGCAAAGTAGGCTGGGACACTCTTAGCACACTTCACTATGGAAAGGAAAGATGACATTCCCAAATAATTAGTTCATTTTTCAATATAAAGCATGTATGTACAAGATGTATTGACTGATAGGTGGTTTAGGTTTGATTTATCAAAATGCAATACAGAAATCTCATTCTTTAATTGTGTTAGATTTTAGTTTTGTATATTTTTTTCAAATATTTTTTAAACTTTACTGTGGCTGCTTGTCATCATTGTAGAGTCTTACCAACTGCCAGCATTAAGTTCTCCAGGTTTCCAGTAGTCTCGCCCTCAATGCTGTCCTCAATATCATTGCCAGACAGCTTCTTGTAGGCGTCAAACACTTGCAATGAAAAACAAAATACATATGAGAATTTGATGTTATTTGATGTTATAATAAAAGTGCAGAATGCAATTCTGTTTTAATGATTGAATGAAATGGCACACACACACCTAGTCGAAGGTGTTCATGGCTCCTATTGCCCAGGATGTTGATGAATTTCTCTTCGCTTGTGCCAACTTTCCCCTCGCCAGCAGCAATCAGTTCCTGAAGCGCACACACACACACACACACACACACACACACACACACACACACACACACACACACACACACACACACACACACACACACACACACACACACACACACACACACACAAACACACAAATATAAGTACCCCACTGATAACATTGCTCAGTGCGCTTTAATAAACTGTTATTACAAGTGTGGTATGCAAGTGTTTGCCTCAAATCCTGTCATTGGTGTTCAGAATGTCTGTTTAATACAACCTTTATTAGTTGCAGTAGAAAGTAGTAACCCGGAGTTACAATGTTTGATCAATGATCTATGAAGAAATGTAAATGTTTTGGAGCCAGTCACTGAAAATAATAAGGCCATGATCAATGAAGCAGCTGACAAAGGCAGGGGACCTGTATTATACATGTATGTGTAATCATTAAATGTCGTGTAGCCTACAACGTTGATCCAAGTATGAAAACAAAATACCTACAAATGAATGTTAGTTTTTAAGTCCATGGGATTTTCCGTTCCAGGAAGCAGATGTACTAAATCCATTTTTCATATCGATCATTTATCAGTGATCACTATGATACACTTGAAGCTTGCTTTGTCCTTTAGGCCTACTGTATGGTAATGGTTTGGCGCCATATCGTGAGCATGCTAATATTTGAGCGCTTGAAGACAAAATGTAATTATGTCTTGCCATATAGCGCAGCACTTAGCGATCATCCACCCGCTAATTGGATTCTGTTACCTTTGCGTCTTTCTCAATCCTGTCTTCATCCACCCCTTCGTCCCTGCTCCCCTACACAAGAGAACAGAGGAGCAAAGGGGAAGAAAAAAGAACAGAGGGAAAAAGGTCAGTGCATCATGGGAGAAGAGTGATGTCTACCCTTCATGACCTCATCTTTGCTGATTGCCTCCCAACCTGGCAACCTGGTGGGTTAGGTTACCAAGACCCAGAGGACCATGATATACCTACCGTACGTACCCTTCCCTCCTCATTCCTCCTCATTCCATCCTCACCTTTCGTGAACCACTCATGACTTTATAATGACATCACCAAAGCACTCCCATTATCAGAAAGGAAATACTTTATCTCCCTCATCCCTCTCTCTCCTCATCCCTCTCTCTCCTCATGCCTCTCTCTCCTCATCCCTCTCTCTCTCTCATCCATCTCTCTAATATCCCTCTCTCTTATCCCTCTCTCCTCATCTCTCTCATCCCTCTCTCTCATCCCTCTCTCCTCATCCCTCTCTCTAATCTCTCTCTCATCCCACTCTCCTCATCCCTCTCTACTCATCCCTCTCTCTCATCCCTCTCTCCTCATCCCTCTCTCTAATCTCTCTCTCATCCCTCTCTCCTCATTCCTCTCTCCTCATCCCTCTCTCCTCATCTCTCTCTCCTCATCTCTCTCTCATCTCTCTCATCTCATCCCGCTCTCCTCATCCCCCTCTCTCATCCCTCTCTCCTCATCCCTCTCTCCTCATCTCTCTCTCATCCCTCTCTCCTCATCTCTCTCTCATCCCTCTCTCCTCATCTCTCTCCTCATCCCTCTCTCATCCCTCATCCCTCTCTCCTCATCCCTCTCTCCTCATCGCTCTCTCAACCCGCTGTCCTCATCTCTCTCTCATCCCTCTCACCTCATCTCTCTCTCCTCATCCCTCTCTCCTCATCCCTCTCTCAGCCCTCTCTCCTCATCCCTCTCTCATCCCTCATCCCTCTCTTCTCATCCCTCTCTCCTCATCACTCTCTCTCATCTCTCTCATCCCTCTCTGCTCATCCCTCATCCCTCACTCCTCATCCCTCTCTCATCCCTCTTCTCTCATCACTCTCTCCTCATTCCTCTCTCCTCATCCCTCACTCATCCCTCTCTCCTCATTCCTCTCTCCTTATCTCTCTCCTCATCTCGCTCTCATCCCTCTCTCCGCATCTCTCTCCTCATCACTCTCTCCTCCCTCTCTCCTCATTCCCCTCTACTCATCTCTCTCTCATCCCTCTCTCCTCATCCCTCTCTCAACCCGCTGTCCTCATCCCCCCTCTCATCCCTCTCTCTAATCCCTCTCTCCTCATCTCTTTCTCTCATCCCTCTCTCCACATCTCTCTCTCACCCCTCTCTCCTCATCTCTCTCCTCATCCCTCTCTCTTCTCCCTCTATCATCCCTCTCTCCTCATCCCTCTCTTCTCATCTCTCTCATCCCTCTGTCCTCATCTCTCTCTCATCCCTCTCTCCTTATCCCTCTCTCATCCCTCTCTCCTCATCCCTCTCTCCTCATCTCTCTCATCCCTCTCTCTCATCTCTCTCCTCATCCCGCTCTCCTCATCCCTCTATCCTCATCTCTCTCTCCTCATCTCTCTCTCATCCCTCTCTCCTCATCCCACTCTCCTCATCCCTCTCTCCTCATCTCTCTCTCTCATCCCTCTCTCCTCATCCCTCTCTCCTCATCTCGCTCTCATCCCTCTCGTACCTCTCTCCTCATCCCTCTCTCTCTCTCATCCCTCTCTCATCCCTCTCTCCTCATTACTCTCTCCTCATCCCTCTCTCCTCATCCCTCTCTCCTCATCTCTCTCTCACCCCTCTCTCCTCATCTCTCTCTCTCATCTCTCTCTCCTCCTACCTCTCACCTCATCTCTCTCCTCAACCCTCTCTCATCATCGCTCTCTCCTCCCTCTATCCTCATCCCTCTCTCCTCATCCCTCTCATCTCTCCCTCCTTATCTTTCTCATCCCTCTCTCCTAATCTCTCTCATCCCTCTCTCCTAATCTCTCTCATCCCTCTCTCCTCATCTCTCTCTCATCCCTCTCTCCTCATTCTTCTCTCCTCATCTCTCTCCTCAACCCTCTCTCCTCATCTCTCTCTCCTCATCCCTCTCTCTCTCATCCCTCTCTCCTCATCATCTCTCTCTCATCCCTCTCTCCTCCTCTCTCATCCCTCTCTCCTCATCTCTCTCCTCATCTCTCTCTCATCCCTCACTCCTCATCCCTCACTCCTCATCCCTCTCTCATCTCTCTCCTCAACCCTCTCTCCTCATCCCTCTCTCCTCATCCCTCTCTCTCCTCATCTCTCCCATCCCTCTCTCTCATCCCTCTCTCTCTCATCCCGCTCTCCTCATCCCCCTCTCTCATCCCTCTCTCCTCAACTCTCTCTCCTCATCTCTTTCTCTCAACCCTCTCTCCTCATCCCTCTCTCATCCCTCGCTCCTCATCCGTCTCTCATCTTTCTCCTCACCCCTCTCTCTCTCATCCCTCTCCCTTATCCATCTCTCCTCATCCATCTCTCATCCCTCTCTCCTCATCTCACTCTCTCAACCCTCTCTTCATCTCTCTCATCTCCCTCATCCCTCTGTCCTCATCTCTCTCCTCATCCCTCTCTCCTCATAACTCTCCTCATCCCTCTCTCTCCTCATCTCTCTCTCATCCCTCTCTCCCATCCCTCTCTCCTCATCCCTCTCTCATCCCGCTCTCCTCATCCCCATCTCTCATCCTTCTCTCCTCATCCCTTTCTCTCATCCCTCTCTCCTCATCCCGCTCTCATCTCTTTCGTCCCTCTCTCTTCATCCCTCTATCCTCATCTCTCTCTCTCATCCCTCTCTCCCATCCCTGTCTCTTCTCCCATCCCTCTCTCATCTTGCTCTCCTCATCCCCCTCTCTCATCCCTCTCTCCTCATCCCTTTCTCTCATCCCTCTCTCTCATCCATCTCCCTCATCCCTCTCTCCTCATCCCTCTCTCCTCATATCTCTCTCTCATCCCTCTCTCATCCCTCTCTCCTCATCTCTCCCTCATCCCTCTCTCCTCATCCCTCTCTCTTATCCCTCTCTCATCATCACTCTCTTTCTCTCCTCATCCCTCTCTCATCTCTCTCCTCATCCCTCTATCATCTCTCTCCTCATACCTCTCTCCTTATCCCTCTCTCCTTATCCCTTTCTCCTTATCTCTCTCTCATCCCTCTCTCTCATCCCTCTCTCATCCTCCCCTCATCCCTCTCTCCTCATCCCTCTCTCCTCATCCCTCTCTCTCTCATCCCACTCATCTCTCCCTCATCCCTCTCTCATCTCTCCCTCATCTCTCTCTCATCCTTCTCTCATCATCTCTCTCTCTCCTCATCCCGCTCTCCTCATACCCCTCTCCTCATCCCTCTCTCTCATCTCTCTCTCTCCTCATCTCTCTCATCCCTTTCTCCTAATCTCTCTCATCCCTCTCTCCTAATCTCTCTCATCCCTCTCTCCTCATTCCTCTCTCCTCATCTCTCTCCTCAACCCTCTCTCCTCATCTCTCTCCTCATCCCTCTCTCTCTCATCCCTCTCTCATCATCTCTCTCTCATCCCTCTCTCCTCATCCCTCTCTCTCCTCATCTCTCCCATCCTTATCTCTCATCCCCCTCTCTCTCATCCCGCTCTCCTCATCTCCCTCTCTCATCCCTCTCTCCTCATCCCTCTCCCTTATCCATCTCTCCTCATCCCTCTCTCATCCCTCTCTCCTCATCTCACTCTCTCAACCCTCTCTTCATCTCCCTCATCCCTCTGTCCTCATCTCTCTCCCCCATCCCTCTCTCTCATCCCTCTCTCCTCATCTCTCTCCTCATCCCTCTCCCCTCATAACTCTCCTCATCCCTCTCTCTGCTCATCTCTCTCTCATCCCTCTCTCCTCATCCCTCTCTCTCCTCATCCCTTTATCCTCATCTCTCTCATCCCTCTCTCCCATCCCTCTCTCCTCATCCCTCTCTCATCCCGCTCTCCTCATCCCCCTCTTTCATCCCTCTCTCCTCATCCCTCTCTCATCTCTCTCATCCCTCTCTCCTCATCCCTCTCTCTCATCCCTCTCTCCTTATCCCTCTCTCTCCTCATCCCTCTATCCTCATCTCTCTCTCATCCCTCTCTCCCATCCCTCTCTCTTCTCCCATCCCTCTCTCATCTTGCTCTCCTCATCCCCCTCTCTCATCCCGCTCTCCTCATCCCTTTCTCTCATCCCTCTCTCTCATCCATCTCCCTCATCCATCTCTCCTCATCTCTCTCAACCCTCTCTCCTCATCTCTCTCATCTCTCTCATCCCTCTCTCCTCATCCCTCTCTCCTCATATCTCTCTCTCATCCCTCTCTCACCCCTCTCTCCTCATCTCTCCCTCATCCCTCTCTCCTCATCACTCTCTTTCTCTCCTCATCCCTCTCTCATCTCTCTCCTCATCCCTCTCTCATCTCTCTCCTCATCCCTCTCTCCTCATTCCTCTCTCCTCATCCCTCTCTCCGCATCCCTCTCTCATCATCTCACTCTCTCAACCCTCTCTTCATCTCTCTCATGTCCCTCATCCCTCTGTCCTCATCTATTTCCTCATCCCTCTCTCTCATCCCTCTCTCCTCATCTCTCTCCTCATCCCTCTCTCCTCATAACTCTCCTCATCCCTTTATCCTCATCTCTCTCTCTCACCCCTCTCTCCCATCCCTCTCTCCTCATCCCTCTCTCACCCCGCTCTCCTCATCCCCCTCTCTCATCCCTCTCTCCTCATCCCTTTCTCTCATCCCTCTCTCCTCATCCCTCTCTCATCTCTCTCATCCCTCTCTCCTCATCCCTCTCTCTCCTCATCCCTCTATCCTCATCCCTCTCTCTCATCCCTCTCTCTTCTCCCATCCCTCTCTCATCTTGCTCTCCTCATCCCCCTCTCTCATCCCTCTCTCCTCATCCCTTTCTCTCATCCCTCTCTCTCATCCATCTCCCTCATCCATCTCTCCTCATCTCTCTCTCTCAACCCTCTCTCCTCATATCTCTCATATCTCTCATCCCTCTCTCCTCATCCCCCTCTCTCCTCATCTCTCCCTCATCCCTCTCTCCTCATCCCTCTCTCTCATCCCTCTCTCTCCTCATCCCTCTCTCATCTCTCTCCTCATCCCTCTCTCATCTCTCTCCTCATCCCTCTCTCCTCATCCCTCTCTCCGCATCCCTCTCTCCTTATCCCTCTCTCCTTATCCCTTAATCCTTATCTCTCTCTCATCCCTCTCTCTCCTCACCCTCTCTCTCATCCCTCTCTCATCCCCCCCTCATCCCTCTCTCCTCATCCCTCTCTCTCTCATCCCTCTCATCTCATCCATCTCTCTCATCTCTCCCTCAGTTCTCTCTCATCCTTCTCTCCTCATCCCTCTCTCTCCTCATCCCTCTCTCCTCATCCCTCTCTCTCATCCCTCTCTCCTCATCCCTTTCCTCATCCCTCTCTCCTTATCTCTCTCTCTCCTGATCTCTCATCCTTCTCTCTACTCATCCCCCTCTCTCCTCATCCCTCTCCTCATCCCCCTCTCCTCATCCCTCTCTCTCTCATCCCTCTCATATCTCCCTCATCCATCTCTCATCTCTCCCTCATCTCTCTCTCCTCATCCCTCTCTCCTCATCTCTCTCTCCTCACCTCTCTCTCCTCATCACTCTCCTCATCCCTCTCTCCTCATCACTCTCCTCATCCCTCTCTCTCCTCATCCCTCTCTCATTCTTCCTTCTCTCTTCGATTACCTGCAGAAGCGTTATTAGAAGCTTTTGGAAGTGGCCCGAGGTGTCACCGGTGATATCTTTCTCCAGCTTGCCGCCGCACTCTGAGAAAGATGAGAAGAGGAGGAAGGGCAGAAGATTGTTTACACTTATATCTGACAATGGTTGCTAATGGCAGCAATCGACCCAGACTGGACGTGTTCTGTTTAGCCAAAGGTCTCCGCCAGGGGAATTTGATTAGCAGGGTAACAGATGGATCAGGCTTCTCCAGTGTCCATCTCAGATGGCCAGGGTGGCTCTTATCCTTGGCCTATTGTGCCAGTAGCCTGGTTCAGATCTGTTTGTGCTCTGTGACAATGGCATGACAATGACCATTGGAGTTGACAAGGCAGCACAAACAGATCTGGGACCAGGCTGTTGTGCTAGACCCTCGCTGTGTCTATTGGCTGAAGATGCAGGACTAGGAACGTACTCTTGAAAATAGACTGGGTACTTGATGCGGTTGATATAGTGTTTATTTTAAGTTCTAGGGGTTGATCTGCACTGAGGTGAACACATTCTGATGGGCTGCCCTGAGGGTAGAAAGTTTGATTGGACAGCTCTATATTAAGAAGCATAGTGAACAAATGTATGAACCTAGTCAGGGGTGAGCACAGAACTACCATTAGGTTACATTGGTGGTCAACAATACATGGTAATCCTGTCTATCCTAGACCAAGTCCATGTAACTTTCCTTCATCCTTCGTTTGAAGCAAGGTATCAGACCGCTCTCATAGCCCAGCGACAGAAACATCTAGAATAAGAATGAGTGGAACAAACAGACATTCAGATTCAAAGCAAGGTTCCACAATATGTGGACGACCGGTGGTCATATTGTATTCTGGGAGCCAATTTGTCACCGCTTTAGCTTTAGGCAAGGCACCGATCCAGCATTTGAAAGTAGAAGCAGTACGGTATCCAGGTTATGCAGATTGGATGCAACACGTGGAATGTGTCATTTAATTTGATGGACTGTGACAAATCATGTGGATTGTGTTCAGCTTAACTTCTCTCTACTGTTGAATAAACATGTTATGGATGTTTTTATGAATGATACTGCAACACTCATAAAGGTGTTACCTGTTTTCCTTGGGGAACCTAACCTCTCACCTTTCTTGTAGATGTTGAATGAATCCCACTGGGCACAGACCTCAGTTCAACGTCTAGTTTTGATTTACATTTGGTTGAGTTGCCAACTAATGTGAATTCAACGTGAAATCAACAAAAAATGTCACCCATGACATTGGATTTAGGTTAAAAAGACTAAATTCCCTTATGCCGATGACTTTTTTGAAATCCAATCAGTTTTCCACGTAGATTTTTCTGTTGAAATTACATGGAAACAACGTTGATTCAGCCAGTTTTGACCAGTGGGATATGTTATGAATGTGTCATGACACATTTAACCTCTCACCTTTCTTGTAGACTTTGACGATGTCTTTAATCTGGGCGCAGGTCCTAGATGCTAGGATCTCAATCAGCACGTCGTCATCAGTCCCCACCCCCTGGGGAACAACAGTCAGAGACCCTCAGACAAGCCCACTCAATACCTGGCTGGCCATTCTTAGTGTATTGTTGATATAGTCCCAAAATGTTTTACATGTCAGCAATCAAGTTTTCAAGATATACAGGTATAACTTTTTTATGTAAAATGCATCATACCAGCTTTATCTTTGTATTTTGAAAGTTATATATCTTGAAAACTTGATTGCTGATATGCAACACATTTTGGGGCTATATCAACAATGGACTAATGAAAGAAATACCAAAATATTGTTTTTGGGTGGAGTTTTCCTTTAACTCTGACCCTGCCAAAGCATAGCAGTACTATAGTATTCAATCATAACAAGCTGCTAAGTCTTGGACAAACCTAACAAGGCTACATGGAAGATGAAAAACATGGCCACACATATTGTGCGACACCTTCATTAGTGTAGCCTATAATGGACTGGCTTTCTGCAGGGAAAGAAGAAAATACTTCAGGAGAGCTAGAAGATTTAAGACCATTAACCGATGGAGCATGTTAACATTCACCTGAAATAATCTAGACACATGACCAATATCCTGCACATACTGTACCTGATGGTAAAAATACCATACAATTCGTAATTCTACATAGAGAGAAATATGTCTGTTCTACACAATATACTGTTGTACTTTACCTTAAACTGTACTTTACCTTCATTCTATGTAGACTCGCATGTCTGACTGCACAATACATTACTTATTCTTGGAGCCATAACCAACATAGACTATACATTGCTGTACTTTACCTTGAGTGCTTTATGGAGTTGAGAGGCGTCATAGGAAATGGGAGGAGTTATCAACGCCACAACGAGCATCTCGAACAAACCTCCCAGCTCCGACTTTAAAGCACTCACAAGATCCTGTGGAAAAATAAAGTCAATATTAAGAGAACTTAGACAATGGAAGAAGTGTTTGCTTTAGACTTTTCTTTTTAATAAGAAATATCTAAACAAATAGAGCCGAAATCTCTTACTCAATTGATACATTTGAATTATTCACAAGATCCTGAGGATAAAATAAAGTCCATAATTCTCATAACTTTGAACAATGGAAAAAGTGTTTGCTTTGGACCTTTAAAAAACAAAAACAAAAATATTTAGAATAACAGAGCCGAATTCCTTACCTCGATCAATTAATTTAAATTATTTAAATATTGTATGATTAATATTCTGATAACTTTGACAATGGAAGAAGTGTTTGGTTAAAGTAATATGAAAACACCAAGAATAGCAGAGCAGAAATCCTTACTTCAATCAATACATTTGATTGGTTAACAGGTGTTTTGATAACATGTACATAGAAGTGTAAACCAACACTTGGTTTATGAGCGAGAGTTCAATTTATTAGTATTGACTCTAAAAAACATCAGTTGAGTCACTCCTAATACATATACTGGATTGAGAGGGTTATCAGACACCATTGTGACTACATTTATTGTTGGCTTTCTTGTTATGATAAGCCACCAGACATTTCAACACAGTACTAACAGAAGTGTACATCGGAATAGATTTTTATTAGCCATTTATCATAGATTTGGGTATTTTTGAAGTGCCGATTTGAACGAGAGAGAGAGTCTGACTGCATAATATTTCAGAACTCTCACGAGGGCCTATACTGTAGCTGTTGGACAGATGCTATTCATCACGGATAAGTCCCAAACCTCTCCCAGCCCCAGTGCTGCTAGCTACGTGACATCTGCGCAATGGCAATACTGTCATGCCAATCTGCCCCTACTAATAAACCCCATATTTGAGAGTAACAGTAAAGCATTTTGGCAGTATTGAAATTCATACTTGGATGTCCAGCACCTGCACAAAGCCATTGGGTGTGCATATGCTCTACTCTTTTTCAGTAACAGTAGAACATTTTTATAATGTTTTCCCTTAGGTAACCTTCAGGTAGACCCACTTGTTTTGGCTGATGAGTGATGAGGTTGGTGACATGACCTGTAGGCTTCAATCAGACCTGTAAGCTTCCTGTCTCACCTTTCCGTGGGCCTTCTTGTACGCCGCCTTAATTTCCTGCCGTTGATTGTTGCTGCGCGATGTCAGGAGCATGAGAATGGTGTCCTCATAAGTGCCTGACAAACGTACAGTAATTCATCTTAAATCAGTAACATGAGAACATGTCTTGATCATTAATTGCAGAACTCATTAAAACAAGGCCACCCCTACCAGTTTGAAATAACTCTAGTTAGTTACCACAGTAAAGACATTAAGTTTGTGTTTACAACGATAAAGGGATGATTCACCCCAAAATCTAAGTTTATCAGTGATTTCCATGCCCTATGTTGAGGTGAGTCCATATTCCATAAAGAGAGTGGTCATTGTGGTTTGAAAGGCAACAACAAACTATGTGGGCCTACAGACCTCAATTAGATTGGCACCATGTTATCTCAACTGGAGGATGAACTGTCCCTTTAATAAGCACTAGATCAATTCTCACCAGGGAAATGACAAGACAAATGGACCAACGCAAAAACAATCAATACCAATAACTTTTAAAAGGCATCAATACCTCTGGGGTACAGCAAATTAATATCAGGGCTGAGACAAGTCACTGCATTTCCTGGGTAACGTTGAAATAGATTTGTTATCCAGACTTAATTATGCCATAAAGCAGGTCACCGCTTATAATGTGATCTGGTTCAAAGACCAGAGGTCAGATTGATTATGAGCTCCAATGATAAGTCAAGCTATAATTCAGAAATATGCCTCCATTTTACGATCGTCTTGCCCTTTACTTCCTCTGTACAACGCTGTATCTTTTGGCCTCAAGGCCATCAAATGCATCACAACACTGGGACAATTGGTTTAAACCAATTACATATAGAGGAAGTTGTCATTATGGTGGTCATTACAGATGTAGGATCTTAATTTGATTACTTTTTTGTTGCTGAGAATTTTCCTGCAAGGCAGGAAATTTCAAACTTGTAGAGTATTACAATTTTTAAAAGGCTTCTAAGGTTTGTAATTTCCAGATTTGATTTACCCTAACGAAAAATATATCAACCCCTACAAAAATGTCATTAATTAAAATCCACATAATAATTCACATTTCCTGTTGCTGCAGGATTATTTTCCTGCTGTACCAAACTGGCTCAAATTAAGATCCTACAATACATCTGTATGTACTGCTGTGATGAATTCCAGGTCATTTGAGAGGGAAACGAAGTTCAAAGGTCAAATAGGCAAAGCAAATTCAAATAAAAATCTCATTAGCCTTTTTTCTCCGTATCATGATGGAGCTGAACACATGCCTTTCAAGCTCTATAATCTAAATTAGTAACCTTAGTTCCATAAAAACACACCATTACAGTGGCATTATGCCGGGGAATTGTAGGGGAATAAAGTCTTGTACAAGATATTTAAGTAGTTATAATACTAGCTGGACACTTAACACAGCTAATGCAGTTTTTCTAAGCAAAAAAAGAGTAGTTACGGAATAAATACAGCTTGTTACAAAAAAATGTACAGTGTAAATACATATTCCACTGCAGTTTCTCTGGTAGAGTTTATACAGTGCCTTGCAAAATGGATTTTTATTTGGATTTCATGTAATGGACATTGGTGAAGTGAAATGAAAAAAATAACTTGTTTCAAAGAATTCTAAAAAATTTATAACGGAAAAGAGGTGCGTGCATATGTATTCACCCCCTTTGCTATGAAGCCCCTAAATAAGATCTGGTGCAACCAATTACCTTCAGAAGTCACATAATTAGTTAAATAAATGTAACCTGTGTGCAATCTAAGTGTCACATGATCTGTCACATGATCTCAGTATATATACAGTGGGGAAAAAAGTATTTAGTCAGCCACCAATTGGTGCAAGTTCTCCCACTTAAAAAGATGAGAGAGGCCTGTAATTTTCATCATAGGTACACGTCAACTATGACAGACAAAATGAGAAATTTTTTTCCAGAAAATGACATTGTAGGATTTTTAATGAATTTATTTGCAAATTATGGTGGAAAATAAGTATTTGGTCAATAACAAAAGTTTCTCAATACTTAGTGTTATATCTAGCCTAGTTGTAAAAGAACGGACATCTGCACAGTTTCACATTGAACATCACTCTGTCGTTTAATGACATGTGCCACGCATTCTGACAACCCATTCATCCGTAACGCAGCACACTGTCGTAAACCATAACAACGTACAGTACGACGTACAGCACGTCGTACCATACATAACATTTCCCCCCCCTTTCCAAAACCAGGGACTGGTACCATATATAAAATGTCCATAGGGCAAGAACCTAGAGTGATACCTGTAAGAAATAAACATTAACCCTTAAACGGATGGACTCTCCAAACTAGCCAGTTCAGTCCATTAACCTGGAGGTTGACTAAGACACCTAACGGAGCCTAAGAATGAAAAGAGGTTAAGTAGTCCCCCAGATAAGCAGGGCGAGTTCGTGCCCGCATAGGCCTTTCTTCCACCGCCACCGCTTGTGGCTCTGGCCCCTGGGGAACCCACAGAGGCTGGGGCTCAGGTGGTAGTGGTGGAGGAGGTCCATCCGGTGGCGTCTCTGGCCTGCATGTCTGTTTTGTGTGCCTTCGTGTTCCTTGAGGGGCAGGGACTTTTCTGAGGCGGCTGGCGTGCCAGCGTGATCCATTGCTCATCATGAATGTGGCGGGCCCCAGTTGTCGACTGACCTGCAAGGGGTCCGACCAGAATGAGGCCATTTTGTTGCACCGCTGAGGCCGTCGGGCTCGGACCCAGTCTGACACTTGAATGATCGACTTCTTCACCCTGTGTGCCTTGTCAAAACGCTGTTTCATTGCTCTTTGGTGCCTGGTCACTGCCTGCTGTTCTTGGGTGCGCCTAGTCGCGGTTCTGCTACTCTCTGTGTTCTGAGTCTGTCCAGTGGCAGTTCCATCTCACGACCTAGCATGAGGGATGCCGGGGAGACCTGTGTTGTTGTGTGTTTGCTTGCTCTGTAGTGCATTAGCGTTTGATTCAAAGCAGTTTGGAACGTGCACCCCTGGACCAGGTGCGCTCTGATGCCATTCTTCAGCGTTTGGTTGAAGCGTTCCACCCCTCCGTTAGCTTGTGGGTTGTAGTAGGCCGTGCGGATGTGTTTGATTCCCTTGTTGCTGAGATATGAGGAGAACTCGGCAGAGGTTAGCTGGGGCCCATTGTCCGTGGTAAGGGTGAGGGGTAGGCCACACCTTGTGAACAGGCTGTCTAGGATGTCCACGATGGCCTGTGCTGTGACAGTTCCGACAGGAACCACTTCTGGCCACTTAGAGTGGAGGTCATACACCACCACCAGGAAGCGCTGATGGTGAGGGACTGCGTGTCCATGGATCTCGCCACAGATGTCCAGTTGGATGTGCTCCCAGGGGTGGGACGGCCATGCGAGAGGCTGCAGGGGGTGGGGCGGACTGTCCTGTTTTCCCACTGAGGAGGCATGCAGCACAATCCCTGACCAGGGCTTCAATGTCGTGGTCGATGCCTGGCCACCACACAAGGTCTCGACATCGCTGTTTGACCTTGACTATGCCCAAGTGACCCTCGTGCGCCATGGATAGAACACGCGCACGCAGGCCACTCGGGACCACAGTGCAAAACCCTCGAGAGACACAGACTTCTTCCCAGCAAGAAAGTTCGTGCTTCACTCTGGCGAAGTCGCCAGCTCTTCCGGCACATGTGCTGGCCATCCAGTGCGTATGTAGGTGCGCAGGGTAGACAGTGTGGGATCCTGTTCCGATGCTTGCTTCAGCTCCTCCAGTGAGACGACTGACTGAAGAGGAGCGTAGAGCATTTGTACAAGCTCTGTTTCGTTGTCGTCTGGCAAGACGGTCGGAGTAGGAGCGTCAAAGGAGCGTGAGAGGAGGTCTGCCACCACGTTATCCCTCCCCGGAGTGAACTTCAGCTGATAGTCATACTGTCTGAGGCGGTCGGCCCATCTGTGCAGCCGAAGTGGCTTGTGGCCAGTTCCTGATGCTGACAGTAGCGTTGTGAGGGACTGGTGGTCGGTTCGGAGTGTGAACAGACGGCCATATAGGTAGAGGTGCCACCTTTCGCACGCCCAGACACAGGCCAGTGCTTCTCGTTCGCCCACAGAGTACCGTTGTTCTGTGGGGCTCAGGGCCCCTTGAGGCGAAGGCGACGGGCCTCTCAATGCCATTCTGCAGCTGTGAGAGGACAGCTCCTAGTGCTCCAGCTGAGGCGTCACATGTGACAATGGTGTGGCAGACGGGGTCAAAGTGAGCCAAGACTGGGGCTGTGGTGAGCTGGCTCTTCAGTGAGTGGACCGCGTCTGAGCAGGCTGCCGTCCAGGCCCATGGCTCATCCTTCTTGAGGAGCTGGCGAAGGGGCGCTGTGGTCTGAGAGTAGTGGGGCAGAAACCGGAGGTAGTAAGCTGTCATGCCCAAGAATGAGGCCACCTGAGAGGCTGAGGTCGGTTCGGGATCCGGTGGACGGCTTCAATGTTCGACATGAGTGGGGCAATGCCTTTGGCCGACAGGCGGAAGCCCACAAACTCGACGGCTGGAGCTGCAAAGGTGCACTTTCCACCGTTCAGGGTCAGGTTGTTCCGCAGTAGAGCACTGAATACTCTGTGGAGTCGATAATCATGGATGTGGAGGTCAGGGCCGTGGACCACGATGTCATCCAGATAGACCGCCACCCCAGGTATTCCAGCGAGGATGGTGCTCATCACCTTCTGGAAGCAGCGGGGGCGGAGCTAAGTCCAAAAGGCATGCGTGTATATCTGAACACGCCAGCATGTGTGACAAAGGCCGTGAGGTCTCTGCTAGCTGCATGGAGGGGTACCTGAAGATAACCCTGACGAAGGTCAAGCTTCGTGAAGATCGTGGAGCCATGGAATTGTGCGGTCAGCTCCTCAGCTGTAGGCAAGGGGTACTTATCCGGGACAACGGCCTTGTTCACAGCACGGAGATCCACACAGGTCCGGATTCCACTGGACTTTTTGGTTGCAATGACCAAGTTTGAAATCCAGGGGGCAGCGTTGACTGGCTCAATGATGCCTGCATCCAACTGTGACTGGAGATCTTTTGTGACGTCATCACGCAGTGCAAAGGGGAATGCGCCGCAGGGGCTGCATGACTGGGGTCACTTCCGGATTCACTAGGGGCCTGTGAGTAAAGGCTGTGAGGCAGCCCAGTCCATCAAACAGAGTCGGCCAGTTCTGTTGCCATGTGCAGGTAACCTGGTAGATAGCTGACCCACTGTCATCTCTCAGTGTGAATCCCAAGCCTGTGAAGAGGTCGAGGCCCAGGAGGTTGGCACCCCGCTTTGCAACATGAAATGTGAATGATGGCAGATGTTTGGTGCCGTAGTGTACTGGGACCTGGAGGGTGCCTACAATGTCTATCTTAGATCTACCGTACCCACACAGGGCAGTGGAGGGCTGTTGGAGTGGTAGGTGACTGAAAAACTTGTAGTAAGTGGCAAGGTTGAGCAACGACACCGCAGCGCCAGTATCCAGCAGCAAAGGCAAACCCACCTCACCCAGCTGCACAGTGCATGTCCTGAATGACACATGGTTGGTGGAGACGGTTCGGATTTCCGTGTGTTCATGTTGAGAGTGAGATGAAACGAAGGGCCTGTTCTGGGTGGAGCTAGTAGCAGGGGCAGAACGACACACTTTCGCAAAGTGATTGTATTTTGAACAGTTCTTGCATATTTTCCCACGGGCTGGGCAGTTTGAAGCCCTTGAATTGTGAGAGCTAGCCCCACAGTTGCCACAGCTACTTCTGTTTGTTTGTCTGTGTGCCTGCTGCACGGGCATGTCTGTGTCTGTGTCCATGCAGCTATCGACGCGGGAGGGCGTGCGCAGCGCGTGATCGTTGTAGTGCGCCTGCTCGGGCTGAAGCTGCTGTGTGAGAATGGCTGGGGGCCGAGTGTATGCTGCAGAGCTGTCTGTTAGCATAGAAGAGCATTCCAACGCCGGACTTTCAACTCCCTCCAAAGATTTTCTATGGGGTTGAGATCTGGAGACTGGCTAGGCCACTCCAGGACCTTGAAATGCTTCTTACGAAGCCACTCCTTCGCTGCCCGGGCGGTGTGTTTGGGATCATTGTCATGCTGAAATACCCAGCCACGTTTCATCTTCAATGCCCTTGCTGATGGAAGGAGGTTTTCACTCAAAATCTCACGATACATGGCCCCATTCATTCTTTCCTTTACACGGATCAGTCGTCCTGGTCCCTTTGCAGAAAAACAGCCCCAAATGTTTCCACCCCCATGCTTCACAGTAGGTATGGTGTTCTTTGGATGCAACTCAGCATTCTTTGTCCTCCAAACACGACAAGTTTAGTTTTTACCAAAAAGTTATATTTTGGTTTCATCTGACCATATGACATTCTCCCAATCCTCTTCTGGATCATCCAAATGCACTCTAGCAATCTTCAGACGGGCCTGGACATGTACTGGCTTAAGCAGGGGGACACGTCTGGCACTGCAGTATTTGAGTCCCTGGCGGCTTAGTGTGTTACTGATGGTAGGCTTTGTTACTTTGGTCCCAGCTCTCTGCAGGTCATTCACTAGGTCCCCCCGTGTGGTTCTGGGATTTTTGCTCACCGTTCTTGTGATCATTTTGACCCCACGGGGTGAGATCTTGCGTGGAGCCCCAGATCGAGGGAGATTATCAGTGGTCTTGTATGCCTTCCATTTCCTAATAATTGCTCCCACAGTTGATTTCTTCAAACCAAGCTGCTTACCTATTGCAGATTCAGTCTTCCCAGCCTGGTGCAGGTCTACAATTTTGTTTCTGGTGTCCTTTGACAGCTCTTTGGTCTTGGCCATAGTGGAGTTTGGAGTGTGACTGTTTGAGGTTGTGGACAGGTGTCTTTTATACTGAAAACAAGTTCAAACAGGTGCCATTAATACAGGTAACGAGTGGAGGACAGAGGAGCCTCTTAAAAAAGAAGTTACAGGTCTGTGAGAGCCAGAAATCTTGCTTGTTTGTAGGTGACCAAATACTTATTTTCCACCATAATTTGCAAATAAATTCGTTAAAAATCCTACAATGTGATTTTCTGGATTTTTTTTCCTCAATTTGTCTGTCATAGTGTCACGGTTTACTAAGCCAGAACCCAGAAGCAGACCAGGACAAGGTAAGTGGTGTCAAAGGTGAGTGTTTATTTAACTGATCCACGAGTGCTGCTGAATAATCCAGGGAACAGAGCGGGCGGCGTGGATGAGTTGTTGAGGGTGCAGTAGTTGGTCCAATGATGGCTCGGCAGCCGCCGACCATCAGGCAGAGGTTGGGTGAAGGTTCCGGACGAGTGACTGCAGGGAGAACAAAACGGAGGTAAGCATACAACAAGCAAACAAGGTGCAAAACAACAAAACTAATGCTCTAAGCTCTAAGACTGATCCGCTGATAAACATACTGTTCATGGCTAACGATCCGGCAGGGAATGGATGTTAGGCCAGAGCCTAAGAAGGGTGATGATCAGGACCAGGTGTGCAGATTGCTGATGGGATGCAGGTGCGGAAATCAAGAGAGCTCCCGCCTAGCAGCGTTGCCCGGCAACCAGGCAGGGAGCGTTCCAGAACCCTCGGGAAACTGGAGATCACGAGCAGAAAAACTAGTACACAGACAGGACCCGACTCAGACTGCCGGGATCGTTACAGTACCCCCCCTCCGGCCAGACGCCACCGGGCGGACTCCCGGAGCGCCAGGATGGAGGCGGTAGAAGTCACGAATGAGGTCAGCATCTAGGATCTGTCGCCGCGGAATCCAACTCCTCTCTTCAGGACCATACCCTCCCAGTCCACGAGATACTGGAAACCCCGGCCCCGCCGTCTGGAATCCATGATGCGTCGCACCGTGTAGGCAGGACCACCTCCGATCATCCGAGGAGGAGGAGGAGGAGGCGGAGGAGGCAACAGAGGACTGAGGAAAACAGGCTTGAGGCAGGAGACATGAAAGGTGGGATGGACTCTGAGCGTCCTCGGTAGTTTGAGTCGAACTGCCACCGGATTGATCACCTTCTCCACCACAAACGGACCAATGAACTTCGGTAACAACTTCCTAGACTCAGTCCGTAAGGAAGATCCCGTGTGGCCAACCAGACCCTATCTCCGATGGTATAGGTGGGAGCGGGGATCCGGCGACGATTCGCCTGGAGCTGATACCGGTCCGAAACTCTAAGGAGTGCCTTTCTGGCCCGATGCCAGGTCCGGTGGCAACGACGAATATGGGCCTGAACAGAGGGCACTGAGAGCTCCTTCTCCTGAGAAGGGAACAAGGGAGGTTGGTAGCCATACAGGCACTGGAAGGGAGACATCCCAGTGGCAGATGTAGGGAGAGTATTGTGGGCATACTCAACCCAAGGCAACTGAGAGACCCAGGAGGTGGGGTTGGAAGAGACCAGGCAGCGTAGCGTGGATTCCATCTTCTGGTTGGCTCTCTCCGCCTGACCATTGGATTGGGGGTGAAAACCAGATGTGAGACTGACTGTAGCTCCAATGGCCAAACAGAAGGACTTCCAGACAGCAGAGGTAAACTGAGGGCCACGGTCGGAAACGATATCACTGGGCAAACCGTGGACCCTGAAAACCTCCCTAACCAGGATCTCGGACGTCTCCGAGGCAGAGGAAGCTTGGCAATTGGCACAAAGTGGGCGAACTTGCTGAATCTGTCCACGATAGTCAGCACGACCGTGTTCCCCTCAGAAGCGGGCAACCCAGTGACAAAGTCCAGGGCCAGATGCGACCATGGTCGCGGGGAATAGGAAGGGGGTGAAGTAGTCCAGAGCTGGGCCGATTGGTACTCTTATTCTGCGCACACACTGGACAGGCAGCAACAAAACCCCGAGTATCCTCGGCCATGGCAGGCCACCAAAAACGTCTGCGAAGAAACGCCATCGTCCGAGCCACGCCAGGGTGACAAGCCATCTTGCTGGCGTGGGACCATTTGAGGACAGCAGGACGAACCGACTCAGGCACAAACAACCGACCGGGTGGACCGTTACGGGACCGGGCTGCGTCCGAAGGGCCGCCATCACCTCCTCCTCAATCTTCCACATAACTGCTCCCCACGACGCAGTTCCGGGGGAGAATTGTCTCGGTCTTGGACCCACTCTCCTCCGTCTTGGAGAACATCCGGGACAAGGCGTCCGCCTTGCCGTTCTTAGATCCAGGTCGGAACGTCAGGGAAAAAATTGAATCGTCCGAAAAACAACGCCCACCTGGCCTGACGGGAGTTGAGACGTCTAGCCGATTGCACGTAAGCAAGATTCTTGTGGTCAGTCCAGACAATAAACGGTTGCTCCGCCCCCTCCAACCAGTGGCGCCACTCCTCCAAGGCAAGTTTCACCGCGAGAAGCTCCCGGTTACCCACATCGTAATTCCTCTCCGCAGGCGAAAGGCGACGAGTAGTAGGCGCAGGGATGGAGTTTACTGTCCGTGGAGCATCGCTGCGACAGGATGGCGCCAACTCCCACATCAGACGCGTCCACTTCAACGACGAACTGACGGGCCGTGTCCGGTTGAGAGAGAATCGGTGCGTTGGTGAATCGCCTCTTCAAATCCAGAAACGCTCGATCCGCCTCCGGATTCCACTTGAAGGTCCTGATACTGGAAGTCAAGGCAGTTAACGGAGCGGCCACACGGCTGTAATCCCGGATGAATCTGCGGTAGAAATTCGCAAACCCCAAAAATCTCTGGAGCTGCAATCTCGTACCGGGCTGGGCCCATTCCAGAACCGCTCTAACCTTCTCCTGGTCCATCCTAATCTCTCCCCTGGAGATGATGTACCCGAGAAAGGATGTCGTGTGGGCGTGAAACTCGCACTTCTCGGCCTTCACGAACAGGCGATTCTCCAACAATCGCTGCAGAACCTGCCGGACATGCTGGACGTGGTCGGAAGGTTCCTTCGAGAAGATCAGAATGTCATCCAGGTAAACAAACACAAAGAGACCGATCATATCTCTCAGGACGTCGTTCACCATACTCTGGAATACCGCTGGAGCATTGGTCAGTCCAAACGGCATCACCTGATACTCGAAGTGACCCATCGGTGTATTGAAACCCCGTCAACCACTCGTCCCCCTCTCTGATCCGGACCATGTGATACGCATTGCGTAGGTCTAGCTTGGTGAACACCGTAGCACCCTGTAAGGAGTCGAAGGCAGAACTCATCAAGGGCAGGGGATACTTGTTCTTGACCGTGATGTCATTCAACCCCCGATAATCAATACACGGTCGAAGAGAGCCATCCTTCTTACCCACAAAGAAGAATCCTGCCCCCAGGGGTGATGACGAGGGGACGAACGAGACCAGCAGCTAGGGACTCCTTGATGTAGGTCTCCAACGCCTCACGTTCAGGTCGGGAGATACTGTATAACCTTCCCTTGGGGTAGACAGCTCCAGGGAACAGGTTGATGGCACAATCATATGGTCGGTGGGGAGGGAGTGACAGAGCCTTCTGCTTACTGAACACTTCCCCCAAATCGTGATATGTCTCGGGAACCAGGGACAAATCTGGGGGTTTAGCCTCAATCACCTGACTGGGAACCGAATGGGGACAGGCAGTCTTGAGACAGTTAGCATGACAATCAAGGCTCCAACTCGTTACCTTGCCCGTCACCCAATCGAACGTGGGATTGTGTTCCTTCAGCCAGGGGTATCCAAGGACCAGAGGAACATGGGAAGACGGCAGAATGAAGAATGAAATCATCTCAGAATGATTCCCCGACAACAGCATCTTAACCGGTTCAGTCCTCATCGTGATACGTGCCAGACTACTGCCGTCCAGAGTGGTAGCTTCAATGGCTTCCGGCAATTGCTCCTTGGAAAGCCCCAGCTGTTCCACCAACTCGGCATCAAGAAAGCTTCCACCGGCACCTGAATCGATAAAAGCGTTAATCGCTAAGCTCTGATTCCTGTTCATAAGGGTAGCCGGGAAACGGGGTCTGACAGAGGTATTGAGAGGTCGAAACTGGCTCGCTAAAAGTCCTCCCAACTTTAGCGAGCCGCGCAGTTTGACGACCGCCGGGAACCAGTGGCGAGGTAATGTCCCGAACCACCACAGTAGAGGCAACAGTTAGTCCTACGTCTGTGTTGGCGCTCCTCCTTGGTTAACCCGTGCCGCCCCACTTGCATGGGTTCAGAATCGGGAGACAGGACCTCTCCACTAATCCTGTGTGGTGGACGATGATCGACGTATTCTGGTCCAATCCCCGACCCGACTGGAACCTGAGAAGCTGATCGGTTGGGGCGGGACCCATTGCTTCTCCCTCCTTCGCTCTCGGACTCGATTATCCACCCGAATAGACAAGGCTACCAAGCTGTCCAGGTCACTAGGCTCCGGATAGAGATCAACTCATCCTTGAGCTGCTCCGACAGACCCTGGTAAAGGCCGCTTGCAGAGACTCCTCATTCCACCCACTCTCCACAGCCAACGTCTTGAACTCGATCACGAAGTCGGCCACGCTGCGAGTTCCTTGGCGAGCGAAAACAGGCGCCTAGCTGCGTCCCTCCCTCGGACGGAATGGTCGAAGAGCTTCCTCATCTCGGCCGTGAACCCCTGGTATGAAGCCATGCAGGGATCCTGTCGTTCCCAAACGGCTGAAGCCCACTCCAGCGCTCGACCACGCAGCAACTCAATCACAAAGGCTATCCTAGCCTTGTCTGTGGCATAAGAGTAGGGCTGTAGATCGAACACTAATCCACACTGCATAAGGAAGGAACGGCATCTTCCCAGCTCCCCCTCATATTTATCCGGCGTCGGAACCTTGGGCTCACGGAAGGACACAGCTCCAGAAGCGGCAGGCGAGATGGGTGAAACCGGTAGTGGATCCTCCACCGGAAACTTGCGCTGGTTCTGGACCTCCGTCAGACCGGTAGAAAGGTTCGAACTGACAACGCGATCTCCTGTAGTACCGTGCTATGATGGCCCAACATCTTCTCCTGATGGGTAATGGCATGGCGAACAGAGTCCAGGTCCGCTGGGTTCATTACTGGCCGGATCGTTCTGTCACGGTTTACTAAGCCAGAACCCAGAAGCAGACCAGGACAAGGTAAGTGGTGTCAAAGGTGAGTGTTTATTTAACTGATCCACGAGTGCTGCTGAATAATCCAGGGAACAGAGCGGGCGGCGTGGATGAGTTGTTGAGGGTGCAGTAGTTGGTCCAATGATGGCTCGGCAGCCGCCGACCATCAGGCAGAGGTTGGGTGAAGGTTCCGGACGAGTGACTGCAGGGAGAACAAAACGGAGGTAAGCATACAACAAGCAAACAAGGTGCAAAACAACAAAACTAATGCTCTAAGCTCTAAGACTGATCCGCTGATAAACATACTGTTCATGGCTAACGATCCGGCAGGGAATGGATGTTAGGCCAGAGCCTAAGAAGGGTGATGATCAGGACCAGGTGTGCAGATTGCTGATGGGATGCAGGTGCGGAAATCAAGAGAGCTCCCGCCTAGCAACGTTGCCCGGCAACCAGGCAGGGAGCGTTCCAGAACCCTCGGGAAACTGGAGATCACGAGCAGAAAAACTAGTACACAGACAGGACCCGACTCAGACTGCCGGGATCGTTACACATAGTTGACGTGTACATATGATGAAAATTACAGGCCTCTCTCATCTTTTTAAGTGGGAGAACTTGCACAATTGGTGGCTGACTAAATACTTTTTTTCCCCACTGTATACACCTGTTCTGAAAGGCCCCAGAGTCTGCAACACCACTAAGCAAGGGGCACCACCAGCAAGCGGCACCATGAAGACCAAGGAGCTCTCCAAACAGGTCAGGGACAAAGTTGTGTAGAAGTACAGATCAGGGTTGGGTTTAAAAAATGTATCAGAAGCTTTGAACATCCCACAGAGCACAATTAAATACATTATTAAAAAATGGAAAGAATATGGCACCACAACAAACCTGCCAAGAGAGGGCCGCCCACCAAAACTCACGGACCAGGCAAGGAGGGCATTAATCAGAGAGGCAACAAAGAGACCAAAGATAACCCTGAAGGAGCTGCAAAGCAGCGGATATTGGAGTATCTGTCCATAGGACCACTTTAACCCATACACTCCACAGAGCTGGGCTTTACGGCAGAGTTGCCAGAAAAAAGCCATTGCTTAAAGAAAAAAATAAGCAAACACATTTGGTGTTTGCCAAAAGGCATGTGGGAGACTCCCCAAATATATGGAATATGAGCTACACAGGACTACATATGAAAGAAGGTAGTCTGGTCAGATGAGACTAAAATTGAGCTTTTTGGCCATCAAGGAAAACGCTATGTCTGTTGCAAGCCCAACACCTCTCATCACCCCAAGAACACCATCCCCACAGTGAAGCAAAAGGTGGCTCAACAAAGTATTGAATAGTTATGCACGCTCAAGTTTTTTGTTTTTTTGTCTTATTTCTTGTTTGTTTCACAAGAAAAAATATTTTGCATCTTCATAGTGGTAGGCATGTTGTGTAAATCAAATGATACAAACCCCCCAAAAATCCATTTTAATTCCAGGTTGTAAGGCAACAAAATAGGAAAATTGCCAAGGGGAGTGAATACTTTTGCAAGCCACTGTATCTGTGACTCAGTTGGAAAGAGCGTGGAGCTAGAAACACCAGGTTTAAGAGTTCAATTCCCGCCGGGGCCACATACTAAAATGTTTACCCTCACTTTATAAAGTGTCTGCTAAATGGCATATACTGTATAACTTTACGTGCATCTAAAGTGCCTTGCAAAAGTATTCATCCCCATTGGCGTTTTTCCTATTTTGTTGCATTACAACCTGTAATTTAAATTGATTTTTATATGGATTTCATGTAATGGACATGCACACAATAGTCCAAATTGGTGAAGTGAAATGAAAAAAACTTGTTTCAAAACATTCAAAAAAATAAATAACGGAAAAGTGGTGCCTACATATGTATTCACTCACTTTGCTCTGAAGCCCCTAAATAAGATCTGGTGCAACCAATTACCTTCAGAAGTCACATAATTAGTTAGATTGCACACAGGTGGACTTTATTTAAATGTTACATGATCTGTCACATGATCTCAGTATATATACACTACCGTTCAAAAGTATGGGATCACTTAGAAATGTCCTTGTTTTGTAAGTCGCTCTGGATAAGAGCGTCTGCTAAATGACTAAAATGTAAATGTTAAAAATAATTATTTTTAATATAAATAATAATTGTGTCCTTCAAACTTTGCTTTCGTCAAATAATCCTCCATTTGCAGCAAGTACAGCCTTGCAGACCTTTGGCATTCTAGTTGACAATTTGTTGAGGTAATCTGAAGAGATTTCACCCCATGCTTCCTGAAGCACCTCCTACAAGTTGGATTGGCTTGATGGGCACTTCTTACGTACCATACGGTCAAGCTTCTCCCACAACAGCTCAATAGGGTTGAGATCCGGTGACTGTGCTGGCCACTCCATTATAGACAGAATACCAGCTGACTGCTTCTTCCCTATATAGTTATTGCATAGTTTGGAGCTGTGCTTTGGGTCATTGTCCTGTTGTAGGAGGAAATTGGCTCCAATCAAGCACCGTCCACAGGGTATGGCATGGCGTTGCAAAATGGAGTGATAGCCTTCCTTCTTCAAGATCCCTTTTACCCTGTACAAATATCCCACTTTACCACCACCAAAGCACCCCCAGACCATCACATTGCCTCCACTATGCTTGACAGATGGCATCAAGCACTCCTCCAGCATCTTTTCATTTGGTCTGCATCTCACAAATGTTCTTCTTTGTGATCCGAACACCTCAAACTTCGATTCGTCTGTCCATAACACTTTTTTCCAATCTTCCTCTGTCCAGTGTCTGTGTTCTTTTGCCATTCTTAATCTTTTATTTTTATTACCCTCACGACGCCAGGACAGCGGAGTCACTCACCACCTTCCGGAGACATTTGAAACCCCACCTCTTTAAGGAATACCTGGGATAGGATAAAGGAATCCTTCTACCCCCCCAATTGTAAAGTGGTTATCCCACTGGCTATAGGGTGAACGCACCAATTTGTGAGTCGCTCTGACTAAGAGCGTCTGCTAAATGACGTTAATGTGCCCTTGAGCAAGGCACTTAACCCTAATTGCTCCTGTAAGTCGCTCTGGATAAGAGCGTCTGCTAAATGACTAAAATGTAAATGTAAATGTATTGGCCAGTGTGAGATATGGCTTTTTCTTTGCAACTCTGCCTAGAAGGTCAGCATCCCGGAGTCGCCTCTTCACTGTTGACGTTGAGACTGGTGTTTTGCGGGTACTATTTAATGATGCTGCCAGTTGAGGACCTGTGAGGCGTCTGTTTCTCAAACTAGACACTCTAATGTATTTTTGCTCTTGCTCAGTTGTGCACCGGGGCCTCCCACTCCTCTTTCTATTCTGGTTAGAGCCAGTTTGCGCTGTTCTGTGAAGTGAGTAGTACACAGCTTTGTACGAGATCTTCAGTTTCTTGGCATGGAATAGCCTTAATTTCTCAGAACAAGAATAGACTGACGAGTTTCAGAAGAAAGTTATTTGTTTCTGGTCATTTTGATTCTGTAATCGAGTCCCCTGTAGCTCAGTTGGTAGAGCATGGCGCTTGCAACGCCAGGGTTGTGGGTTCATTTCCCACGGGGGGCCAGTATGAAAAATGTATGCACTCACTAACTGCAAGTCGCTCTGGATAAGAGCGTCTGCTAAATGACGTAAATGTAATGATGCTCCAGATTCTCAAGAAGGCCAGTTTTATTGCTTCTTTAATCAGCACAACAATTTTCAGCTGTGCTAACATAATTGCAAAAGGGTTTTCTAATGATCAATTAGCCTTTTAAAATGATAAACTTGGATTAGCAAACACAACGTGCCATTGGAACACAGGACTGATGGTTGCTGATAATGGGCCTATGTAGATATTCCATTAAAAATCAGCCGTTTCCAGCTACAATACCATTTACAACATTAAAATGTTCTTTAGAAAACAAAGACATTTCTAAGTGACCCCATACTTTTGAACAGTAGTGTACACCTGTTCTGAACGGCCCCAGAGTCTGCAACACCACTAAGCAAGGGGCACCACCAAGCAAGCGGCACCATGAAGACCAAGAAGCTCTCCAAACAGGTCAGGGACAAAGTTGTGGAGAAGTACAGACCAGGGTTGGGTTATAAAAAAATATCAGAAACTTTGAACATCCCACGGAGCACCATTAAATCCATTATCAAAAAATGGAAAGAATATGGCACCACAACAAACCTGCCAAGAGAGGGCCGCCCACCAAAACTCACGGACCAGGCAAGGAGGGCATTAATCAGAGAGGCAACAAAGTTACCAAAGATAACCCTGAAGGAGCTGCAAAGCTCCACAGCGGAGATTGGAGTATCTGTCCATAGGACCACTTTAAGCCGTACACTCCACAGAGCTGGGCTTTACGGAAGAGTGGCCAGAAAAAAGCCATTGCTTAAAGAAAGCAATAAGCAAACATGTTTGGTGTTCGCCAAAAGCCATGTGGGAGACTCCCCAAACATTTTAGTCATTTTCCAGAGCAATTTACAGTTAGTGAGTGCATACATTTTCATACTGGTCCCCCGTGGGAATCGAACCCACAACCCTGGCGTTGCAAGCGCCATGCTCTACCAACTGAGCTACACAGGACTACATATGAAAGACGGTACTCTGGTCAGATGAGACTAAAATTGTGCTTTTTGGTCATCAAGGAAAACGCTATGTCTGGCGCAAACCCAACACCTTTCATCACCCCGAGAACACCATCCCCACAGTGAAGCATGGTGGTGACAGCATCATGCTGTGGGGATGTTTTTCATCGGCAGGGATTGGGAAACTGGTCATAGCTATGCACCCTCGGTCACAACTTCCGCCGAGGCTGTCACCGGCTTACTGGCCACTGCCGCTCCATTATTCATCATTCCATTTGTCTTGTCTTGTCAATCACACATACCTGGTTCTTATCCCCTCATTAGTCCGTGTATAAGTGTTCCCTCTGCCCCCCTTGTCCTTGTGGGTGATTGTTTATTTGTTTATTCAGTGGAGCTACTCGTACCTTGTTATTGCCGGGATAGTATTTCCCCTGTGCCAGTTTTTGTTGGAGCTACCGTTACCTTGTATTGCCAGGGTAGATTTTCCCCTGTGCCTGTTTCGTTTGTCGCTATCCAGCGCTATTTTGTGTACGACGGAATAAACTCTGCATTCGGTGATCACCCTCCTGCGCCTGACTCCTTCTATCACACTCATCACACGCTCAAGTTTTTGTTTCACAATAAAAAAGACTTTGCAATATTTTGCATCTTCATAGTGGTAGGCATGTTGTGTAAATCAAATGATACAAACCCCCCAAAAATCAATTTTAATTCCAGGTTGTAAGGCAACAAAATAGGAAAAATGCCAACGGGGGGTGAATATTTTCGCAAGCCACTGTAACTCACCTATGCCTTTCATGGCCTTGTGTAGGAGCTCAGCATCCTGCTTGGCATTAAAGTTGACAAAGTCTTTCACACTGCCTCTGTAGGAAGCCTGTGGGAAAGAAATAACAACTGATGGACAGAGGGAACAGAATACATTAATTGCCTGCATTTCCTGAAAATGTGTCGTTGTGGGACCGACATGAGAGAAAATGTTTTGCACAATCAAACAATAATCTAGTTAGCAAGTTTGTTTGCAGAGGGGGAATCTTGGCATCAGAAGGGGGATTCTGGTCTGATGAAACCAAGATTGAACTTTGGCCTGAATGCCATACATCACATCTGGAGGAAACCAGGTACTGCTCATCACCTGGCCAATACCATCCCTACGGTGAAGCATGGTGGTGGCAGCATCTTGCTGTGGGGATGTTTTTTAGTGGCAGGGTCTGGGAGACTAGTCAGGATCGAGGGAAAGACAAACGGAGCAAAGTACAGAGAGATCCTTGATGAAAACCTGCTCCAGAGCGCTCAGGACCTCAGACTGGGGCAACGGTTCACCTTCCAACAGGACAACGACCCTAAGCACACAGCCAAGACAACGCAGGAGTGGCTTCGGGACAAGTTTTTGAATGTCCTTGAGTAGCCCAGCCAGAGCCCGGACTTGAACCCGATCTAACATCTCTGGAGAGACCTGAAAATAGCTGTGCAGCGACGCTCCCCATCCAACTTGACAGAGCTTGAAAGGATCTGCATTGAAGATGTGCCAAGCTTGTAGCGTCATACCCAAGAAGACTGTAATCGCTGCCAAAGGTGGTTCAACAAAGTACTGAGTAAATGGTCTGAATACTTTTTATTTTAGTCTTTTATATATTTTATTATTTTTGTTTATTTATTTTACCCCTTTTTTCTCCCCGGAAGCCAGCCGCACCAAGGTGTCGGAGGAAACACCGTACACCTGGCGACCGTGTCAGCGTGCATTGCGCCTGCCACAGGAGTCGCTAGTGCAATGGGACAAGAACATCCCTGCCGGCTAAACCCTCACCTAACCTGGATAATGCTGGGCCAATTGTGCGACACCCCATGGGTCTCCCGGCCGCGGCCAGCTGCGACAGATCCTGGACTCGAACCAGGATCTCTAGTGGCACAGCTAGCACTGTGATGCAGTGCCTTAGACCACTGTGCCACTCGGGAGGCCCAGGTCTGAATACTTACATAAATGTGAGGTTTCATTTTTGTGCAAACATTAAAAAAAAAACGTTTTGCTTTGTCATTATGGGATATTGTGTGTAGATTGATGAGGAAAAAATAAATAAATAAATAAGGCTGTAACGTAACAAAAATGTGGAAAAAGTGAAGGGGTCTGAATACTTTCCGAATGCACTGTATGTACTGATTGGAAAAACACACAATTTGAATCGACTGAACGTCTAATTCTGCTACATATTGAGAATGCTGCTGGTTAGCTATGTTTAGCTAATGTTAGCTATTGTCCTTTGCTGTAGAATTACAAGTCAAATTAAAGGCTATCAGCCCAAGGTGTTCAATTATTCTACTATGTTTAATCATTAAAGATATTGACATTAGGGAGCGACTGGAATTACAAGTCCAGGGGTGAATAGATGGAGGGGGTGAGCGGTGAAGACTACTTCAGTGGCAGTTGGTGACTTCAAATTTGAGGAGGATGATGAATTCACATTATTTTGAAGAAATGAAAGCTAATGGGATGACAATCTTGATCTGATTATGATCTGAGCCACTCTCCCATAGATAAGATACAGAGGTCAATGGAACTCATCCAAAACAATGGAAATGCCATGGAAACACATGGGGGAAAGATCCCGAATCTCCTCATTACCCCTCCAACAACATTAACCTAGATTTAGGCTATTGTTTATATGTGTATTTCACACTATGTTGAGGTAAAAATTTGAGTATAATGCTTGTATGGATGTCAACCAATACATGTTATTTTCATTGTCACCAATCAACTGCATTACAGTTAAAAACAACTTTGACTACCACCACCGATTTCTCTATGCTAGCCATGCTACCATCTTATACAAATGGGAGTTAGCATTTAGCAGTCACTTCTTCTAAACCTGAAAGGGGACTACTTCTAAATGTTATGCAGCGAAAACATCCAAATATTTCCAAATCGGACTTTAGTAACCACACTGTGGGCCTGTTACAATATTTAAATCATGACGGATTTGACAAATATCCACTTTGTTAGATCAGATTTGTTGAATGTGCGCCAAACCGGCATCCTTCTTCTATCCCCCACAGTCTGTATTCTAATGACCTCAAAGGTTTGAGAAAGACTGAATTAAATTAAATTAAATTAGTAGAATTGCCAGAAGAAGAGGCAGGTTGACTGACTACCGGCCTAAGTTAAAAAAGATATCCCTTAATGCTGAGTGAATTAACATTTAAGGTTCATGTTTTAGCTTTTTCATTAACTTCAATCAATTAAAGATGTCCTCTCTGTTTTCCTTCTGGTCCTGCAGGCAATGAGGTAATATTACAAAGAATCAGTGTTTCATGTGTAACACAATGCATCTGCTATTTGTATTTACAGCTGTCCCCTCCTGTTCCCTGATTAAGAGGTGATGACCACTCCACTCCACTACCGGTGTCAACTCTCTCCTGACTTGATAGGCAATCTGCACAAACATTAATCAACCAATGCAAATAGGCCTATGGGACAATCCACTGCTAGATTGATGGCATTTGGCTTTATTTACTCAATGGTTGAAACCCATCGCGAGTCACACCAACCAGAAGAGACAATGCATGCCTGTCTGTCTGATTATTTCAAGTTTCCGACGCAGAGTGATTGGAGTCCTCTTACATTTATGTGTAGGGATTGGACTGAGGATGGACATTGCTACTCTGAGCTAGAGCCCCATCAGTGAACATAGTCTACCTGACTACCTAGGGGTTTTCAAGTCAGGACTCCCCCGATGAAACTCTGTCCTGGGTGGGTGGGCTTAGACCCACGCTATCCATGTTACCATGCTTACGGTATTACAACACTATGCAAATTAACCACCATTATTTGGAAGTGGACCTCTGACTGTCTTTTTAATCATCTAATCAAATAGTTAGAAATATTCATAACGAGCTGAAGAAGCCATCTAAAATCAAATTAAAGAAGTGAACTGGATGAACAAGTTAGTGCTTGATGCCACGGCAGGGGAGCTGTTTGCTGTCATATTGCACATTTAATCAGTCCATCTCCACAGAGAGTGAACAACTTGAAGTTTCAAATGAAATGAGATGTTCTTAATTGGAAATAATACACTTGTTAGGTTTATTAGCTTTTTCTTCAGTACATTATGTAGTTACTGAAGAACCCTGGCCAGTACATTATGTAGCTACTGAAGAACCCTGGCCAGTACATTATGTAGCTACTGAAGAACCCTGGCCAGTACATTATGTAGCTACTGAAGAACCCTGGCCAGTACATTATGTAGCTAGCTACTGAAGACCCCTGGCCAGTACATTATGTAGCTACTGAAGAACCCTGGCCAGTACATTATGTAGCTAGCCACTGAAGAACCCTGGCCAGTACATTATGTAGCTCGCCACTGAAGAACCCTGGCCAGTACATTATGTAGCTAGCCACTGAAGAACTCTGGCCAAAAGTGGCCATCGGTACATTATACAGTGGCTTGCGAAAGTATTCACCCCCTTGGCATTTTTCCTATTTTGCTGCCTTACAACCTGGAATTAAAATGGATTTCTTGGGGGGTTTGTATCACTTGATTTACACAACATGCCTATCACTTTGAAGATGCAAAATATTTTTTGGGGTGAAACAAACAACAAATAAGACTAAAAAACATACAACTTGAACGTGCATAACTATTCACCCCCACAAAGTCAAAACTTTGTAGAGCCACCTTTTGCAGCAATTACAGCTGCAAGTCTCTTGGGGTATGTCTCTGTAAACTTGGCACGTCTAGCCACTGGGATACTTGCCCATTCTTCAAGGCAAAACTGCTCCAGCTCCTTCACGTTGGATGGGTTCCGCTGGTGTACAGCAGTCTTTAAGTCATACCACAGATTCTCAATTGGATTGAGGTCTGGGCTTTGACTAGTCCATTCCATGACATTTAAATGTTTCCCCTTAAACCACTCAAGTGTTGCTTTAGCAGTATGCTTAGGGTCATTGTCCTTATGGAAGATGAACCTCTGTCCCAGTCTCAAATCTATGGAAGACTGAAACAGGTTTCCCTCAAGAATTTCCCTGTATTTAGTGCCATCCATCATTACTTCAATTCTGACCAGTTTCCCAGTCCCTGCCAATGAAAAACATCCCCAAAGCATGATGCTGCCACCACCATCCTTTACTGTGGGGATGGTGTTCTCGGGGTGATGAAAGGTGTTGGGTTTGCGCCAGACATAGCATTTTCCATAATGGCCCAAAAGCTGAATTTTAGTCTCATCTGACCAGAGTACCTTCTTCCATATGTTTGGGGAGTCTCCCACATGCATTTTGGCGAACACCAAACGTGTTAGCTTATTTTTTTCTTTAAGCAATGGCTTTTTTCTGGCCACTCTTCCGTAAAGCCCAGCTCTGTGGAGTGTACGGCTTAAAGTGGTCCTATGGACAGATACTCCAATCGCCGCTGTGGAGCTTTGCAGCTCCTTCAGGGTTATCTTTGGTCTCTTTGTTGCCTCTCTGATTAATGCCCTCCTTGCCTGGTCCGTGAGTTTTGGTGGGCGGCCCTCTCTTGGCAGGTTTGTTTTGGTGCCATATTCTTTCAATTTTTTAATAATGGATTGAATGGTGCTCCGTGGGATGTTCAAAGTTTCTGATATTTTTTTATAACCCAACCCTGATCTGTACTTATCCACAACTTTGTCCCTGACCTGTTTGGAGAGCTCCTTGGTCTTCATGGTGCCGCTTGCTTGGTGGTGCCCCTTGCTTAGTGGTGTTGCAGACTCTGGGGCCTTTCAGAACAGGTGTAGATATACTGAGATCATATGACACTTAGATTGCACACAGGTGAAATTTATGTAACTAATTATGTGACTTCTGAAGGTAATTGGTTGCACCAGATCTTATTTAGGGGCTTCATAGCAAAGGGGGTGAATACATATGCACGCACCACTTTTCCGTAATTATTTTTTTTGAATTATTTTAAACAAGTTCTTTTTTTCATTTCACTTCACCAATTTGGACTATTTTTGTATGTCCATTACAAAATCCATTTAAATTACAGGTTGTAATGCAACAAAATAGGAAAAACGCCAAGGGGGATGAATACTTTTGCAAGGCACTGTATAGCCACTGGAAAACCCTGGTCAAAAGTGGCTATCGGTACATTATGTAGCTAGCTACTGAAGAACCCTGGCCAAAAGTGGCCATCATTGGATAACGATCCCAAGTCAACCTGAACTTGTGCGGCCCATTTCACTGCTGTATTTGCAATACTTTGAACTAACACACCAGTAAACAAAAAAAAAACACTTACCATGAGATATAACTTGTTGATGAGACTAAGTAGAATTGGTCAAATCTGAAAAAGCAATTGTGTAAGCATAACATAGGTTGGTATATCATAATTTACAATGTCATGAGTCACTCTTCTAAGAACATACATTTCCACCAACAGATGCTCTTCGAGTTTTATAGAAAAACATGGAAATTCATAAGTAAATACACTCATATATGTTTTTATATGAAATATACCCATGATTTTTTTGTCTTGTCTTATATGTCACAAAAACATTGCAGAATGAATATTAACAAAAACGAAAAAGTATCTTACCAAAGGTGTCTTGTTTTCTGACCTCTAAGAATGGATAGTGCTGTAAAGAGACAGTGGGCTATGAAAATGTTATGGGTATTGACACTCCTCTACTCCACCCCTCAACAACAGCAGTGTAGTGTGTGGGGATGGCCTAACTGTACTACTCGGCTGTCCAAATAAAGTGTCCTATTTCAGCAGCTGTCAATCAAATGGGGGATCATGACCTAATGCATTCTGGTGTTTTTACAACGTAGTATACGGATGATACATTACAGCACTAACATATGGACAAGATGGCACAAAATAATAAAAGGTCTGCTTGTGAAAAATGGTTAAACGAGGGACCAGAGTGTTTGTGTCTCAGGTGAAGAGGGTGGATCTGATCTCCATTACCTAGGACTTGACATAGATTAAATAGATTAATCAAATCTCACATTGTTGTCAATTTTTGCTGAATCTTGCATGCTTTCTCAAACAGCTGTAACTGTATATGCATTCGTATATGCATTCGTAAATCAGGTCCTTTCTTGTGTTGGGCTCTGGGATGTAACAACCGTTGAGCATCTGATTTTATGGTTGATTGTGGAGGAAAGGGGTTGAGTGTGTTAGAGTATTTGCGTGTGTGTTTATCCCACATCTGTTGCAAGGGGGTACGGATGTTAGCAAGAATATAGGGTGAACCACAATATAATTGTTTGCTAAAATAATAATTGCTTGTCAAAAATACAATGTAATACAATGGCAATCTGGGTTATAGGTTAAAATCCTACGCATGAATGGCCGACATTATTACACATATTAATTGATAATGATGGAAAATAAGATATATATATATGTTGAGGTGAGAGCATTGGAAATTCTTTTGGCAGTTGACCTGCTTCTGGATGGGTCCTGGCCTCTCTGGGCCCTAGGGACCCGGAGGGACGGGGGTGGTATGCCGATCACTGGGATGACGGCCCAACTTGGGACGGGGAGGGGCTTTAGCGGGGGAATTAGTGGAGAACAATTGGAGGGTTACTTAGTAGCAATGCAAATATCATGGTACAGCTATATGGAGACTCAATCACTATGGTATTTTTTATTGGTAAATTTACAAACATATATAATGATAAATAGATTTGAAACTTGTATTTCATTACGGTATATGGTGAAATAGGTATAGCCAGTTATAATTGTAATGGCTTAGCAAATAATAACAAAAGAAGAACTATATTTACATGGCTCAAAGAGAAGGAATATAATATCTATTGTTTACAGGAAACTCATTCAACAATTCTAGATGAAGTTGTGTGGAAAAAGGAATGGGGGGGTGAAATATACTTCTCCCATGGGCAAAGAAACTCAAAAGGGGTGATGATATTAATTAACAGTAATTTCGATCCGAATGTGCAAATTGTCCAAACAGATACGCAAGGTAGATGGATTATTGTTATTGGACCATAAACAGATATGGCTCATTAACCTTTACAGACCAAATAATGATGATCCACACTTCTTTGACAATATACAGTGAGGGAAAAAAGTATTTGATCCCCTGCTGATTTTGTACGTTTGCCCACTGACAAAGACATGATCAGTCTATAATTTGAATGGTAGGTTTATTTGAACAGTGAGAGACAGAATAACAACAAAAAAATCCAGAAAAACGCATGTCAAAAATGTTATAAATTGATTTGCATTTTAATGAGAGAAATAAGTATTTGACCCCTCTGCAAAACATGACTTAGTACTTGGTGGCAAAACCCTTGTTGGCAATCACAGAGGTCAGACGTTTCTTGTAGTTGGCCACCAGGTTTGCACACATCTCAGGAGGGATTTTGTTCCACTCCTCTTTGCAGATCTTCTCCAAGTCATTAAGGTTTCGAGGCTGACGTTTGGCAACTCGAACCTTCAGCTCCCTCCACAGATTTTCTATGGGATTAAGGTCTGGAGACTGGCTAGGCCACTCCAGGACCTTAATGTGCTTCTTCTTGAGCCACTCCTTTGTTGCCTTGGCCGTGTGTTTTGGGTCATTGTCATGCTGGAATACCCATCCACGACCCATTTTCAATGCCCTGGCTGAGGGAAGGAGGTTCTCACCCAAGATTTGATGGTACATGGCCCCGTCCATCGTCCCTTTGATGCGGTGAAGTTGTCCTGTCCCCTTAGCAGAAAACCCCCCCCAAAGCATAATGTTTCCACCTCCATGTTTGACGGTGAGGATGGTGTTCTTGGGGTCATAGGCAGCATTCCTCCTCCTCCAAACACGGCGAGTTGAGTTGATGCCAAAGAGCTCCATTTTGGTCTCATCTGACCACAACACTTTCACCCAGTTCTCCTCTGAATCATTCAGATGTTCATTGGCAAACTTCAGACAGGCCTGTATATGTGGTTTCTTGAGCAGGGGGACCTTGCGGGCGCTGTAGGATTTCAGTCCTTCACGGCGTAGTGTGTTACCAATTGTTTTATTGGTGACTATGGTCCCAGCTGCCTTGAGATCATTGACAAGATCCTCCCATGTAGTTCTGGGCTGATTCCTCACCGTTCTCATGATCATTGCAACTCCACGAGGTGAGATCTTGCATGGAGCCCCAGGCCGAGGGAGATTGACAGTTCTTTTGTGTTTCTTCCATTTGTGAATACTCGCACCAACTGTTCTCACCTTCTCACCAAGCTGCTTGGCGATGGTCTTGTAGCCCATTCCAACTTTGTGTAGATCTACAATCTTGTCCCTGACATCCTTGGAGAGCTCTTTGGTCTTGGCCATGGTGGAGAGTTTGGAATCTGATTGATTGATTGCTTCTGTGGACAGGTGACTTTTATACAGGTAACAAGCTGAGATTAGGAGCACTCCCTTTAAGAGTGTGCTCATAATCTCAGCTCGTTACCTGTATAAAAGACACCTGGGAGACAGAAATCTTTCTGAATGAGAGGGGGTCAAATACTTATTTCCCTCATTAAAATGCATATCATTTTATAACATTTTTGACATGCGTTTTTCTGTATTTTTCTGTATTTTCACTGCTAATTTCTTTGTCAGTGGGCAAACGTACAAAATCAGCAGGGGATCAAATACTTTTTTCCCTCATTGTATATAATAAATTATCAACCCTGCAAGCAATTCAAGACTCTATTATTATGGTGGGAGATTATAATACTGTTTTAAATAGCTCAATGGACCGTAAAGGAAATCACACTTCTTTCAGACATCAGACACTTTATTTCACCCACATCCCAACTATCCCATTCCAGCCTTATGTTTCATTTCCTGGAAGCACTTGTGGATTGAGGCTGCATTTACAGTGCCACACAAGGACCAAACCACTTTTCAACCACCTCACCAGACCTGGGTCAGATACACATGTCAAATACTTTGTAATACTTGAGATGCACTTCATTTAGTTTGCCCGGTACTGTGATGAGGTGGTGTTGAAGAAGTCAGGCGCAGGAGGGTAAATCACAGAATAACAGGCTTTAATCCGCAAAATACAGGTTTATGCAGAAATGCGTCAAACACACTCCATGGCACAAAACAGCTGCACTGGAAAATACAAGGCACACAGGAAAATACTCCCGTCGATACACAATACACGAGCTCCACCGAGCTTCACAAACCTCCACAATAAACAATCACCCACACAGACAAGGAAACAGAAGGAACACTTATACCATGACTAATGAGGGAATAAGGACCAGGTGTGTGTGATTGAAGACAAGACAAATGGAGTGATGATAAATGGGAAAAAAAAGTAGCTAGTAAGCCGGTGACACCGAACACCGAAACCTGCCCGAACAAGGAGGGGAGGCAGCCTTGGAGAAAGTCGTGACAGGTACATAGAGTAGCAATGTCCAGCAAGCGCCAGGACCGTCTCCTAAAGTTTGCTGTATAAAAGACACCTGTCCACAGAAGCAATCGATCAATCAGATTCCAAACTCTCCACTATGGCCAAGACCAAAGAGCTCTCCAAGGATGTGAGACTGAAAATCCAACACTAGGTAACACTGGGCAATTTGCTGTATAAGATCATATATTCTGACATTTTTACCAAAACTATTTGAGTCACATACAGTAAATGAATAGCTGTTGTTTGGGAATGGTTTTATCTAAGTACTTACAGTGCTGTCTTAGAGGCTTTGACCACTGGAAGCAGCTTCAGTAGACCCTTCTCTGATCTGAAGTATTTCCTCAGGTCAAACACATCATGCTCCTCTTCTGAAGTCAGCAACACAAAGACCAGAGCAGACCACTGTTTCAATGAGAGCCTGGTTTCTGAGAGACTTCCTGATCCAGGTAGCGTTGGATCTCCTCTACTGGAGAATGGTCATTCAGCTCATTCAGACGGAACAGATTATTTCATCCCAATTGTTACCCCATTGTCTGATTGGACTCCAGTGACAAGTCCAGGAGGAAGTGGAGGAACAGGTCTAGATGTCCATTCTTGCACTCTAAGGCTTTATCCACAATACTCTTGTGTAAGTCGATTGTAAGTGATGACGACCTTTCCCTGGATGAGGATGTCTGTGTATTTTCAGTGCTGTCCTGGAATGTGAGAAACACATATGATGCAGCAAGAAACTCTTGGATGCTCAGATGCACAAAGCAGTACACCTTCCTCTGGTGCAGCCCACACTCCTCTCTAAAGATCTGTGTGCTCACTTCTGCGTACACGGATGCTTCTCTGACATCAATGACACACTCTCTCAGGTCTTCCTCATAGAAGATCAAATGGCCCTTTCCAAGATGTTTAATGGCCAGTTTTCCCAGTGACATAATAATCTCTACATCAAAGCCTGGATCCCTGTCATGGTCTCAATGGTACTTCTGATTCTTCTGTTTGATCTGAAACACCATGAAGGGTTTGTACATCTGAGTCATGGTCTTGGGCATCTCTCCACTCTCTGTTTCACCCAACAGTCTCTTTAGAACTGTGGCTAAAATCTAGCAGAAGACTGGTATATGGCACATGATGTGGAAGCTCCTTGATGGCTTTATGTGTGAATTGACTTTCCTGGCCTGGTTCTCGTCATTGATTCTCCTTCTGAGGTACTCCTTCTGTGGGTCATTGAACCCTCGCACCTCGGTGACCTGGTCAACACACTCAGGGGATCTGATTTGCTGCTGCAGGTCTTGAGGTTATCCAGAGGGAAGCAGATTCCCCTTGATGAGATTTGTTAGCAGCACATCCACAAAATGTGACTCTGTGACATCACAACAGATCTCATTGTTCTGGAAGTCTAGAGGAAGTCTACACTCATCCAGACCATAAAAAACGAACTGAACTTTGCACATTTCATTGCTGGGACCAAATTATTTTGTCTCTGGGACAAAACGATCAAGAAGTTCAGTCAAGCTCTTTTCCCCCCTTTCATCAAATTCTGCTCTCGAAAGGGACGCGGAAATATGAAGTGGATATTCTGATTCGCTTTTCCTTCAGCCCAGTCCAAGATGAACTTTTTCACAGAAACTGTTTTTCCAATGTCAGCAACTCCCTTTGTCAGCACAGTTCTGATAGGTTTGTCTTGTCCAGGTAATGGTTTAAAGATGTCGTTACATTTGATAGGCGTCTCATGTTGCTGGTCTCCTGGATCGTGCCTCAATCCGTCTCACCTTGTGTTCATGATTGACCTCTCCACTTCCACCCTCTGTGATGTAGAGCTCTTTGTAGATATTATTGAGAAGTATTGGGTTTCCTTGTTCAGCTATTCCCTTAAATACACACTGAAACTTCTTCTTCAAGGTGGATTGGAGTTCATATGAATTACCTAAAAATGCAAGGTTAATTCAATTAATTATATATTGAAGAACATAAGTTATGAATTTTAGTGACCAGCTCCATCTGGTTCATGTTCCTCAGGACGTGCAGGGTGATCTTCAGAGCCCCCTCTCTGGCACTGCTGCACTGTTTCTCATCTTCAGTGTTCACCATTTCCTAATCCTCCCTCTGACTCTCAAAGGACTCTGGGTTAGTTTTACGAAGAAGCCTCTTGAACCTTTTCAGCTAATTCAAATCAAATCAAATCAAATTTTATTTGCCACATACGCCGAATACAACAGGTGTAGACATTACCGTGATATGCATACTTACAGCCCTTAACCAACGATGCATTTATTTTTATATAAAAATGTAAAATAAAACAACAACAACAAAAAAGTGTTGAGAAAAAAAGAGCAGAAGTCAAATAAAATAACAGTAGGGAGGCTATATACGGGGGTACCGGTGCAGAGTCAATGTGCGGGGGCACCGGCTAGTTGAGGTAGTTGAGGTAATACAGTGGGGAAAAAAAGTATTTAGTCAGCCACCAACTGTACAAGTTCTCCCACTTAAAAAGATGAGAGAGGCCTATAATTTTCATCATAGGTACACGTCAACTATGACAGACAAATTGAGAAAAAAAATCCAGAAAATCAAAAATGTAGGATTTTTAATGAATTTATTTGCAAATTATGGTGGAAAATAAGTATTTGGTCATCTACAAACAAGCAAGATTTCTGGCTCTCACAGACCTGTAACTTCTTCTTTAAGAGGCTCCTCTGTCCTCCACTCGTTACCTGTATTAATGGCACCTGTTTGAATTTGTTATCAGTATAAAAGACACCTGTCCACAACCTCAAACAGTCACACTCCAAACTCCACTATGGCCAAGACCAAAGAGCTGTCAAAGGACACCAGAAACAAAATTGTAGACCTGCACCAGGCTGGGAAGACTGAATCTTCAATAGGTAAGCAGCTTGGTTTGAAGAAATCAACTGTGGGAGCAATTATTAGGAAATGGAAGACATACAAGACCACTGATAATCTCCCTCGATCTGGGGCTCCACGCAAGATCTCACCCCGTGGGGTCAAAATGATCACAAGAACGGTGAGCAAAAATCCCAGAACCACACGGGGGGACCTAGTGAATGACCTGCAGAGAGCTGGGACCAAAGTAACAAAGCCTACCGTCAGTAACACACTACGCCGCCAGGGACTCAAATCCTGCAGTGAAAGACGTGTCCCCCTGCTTAAGCCAGTACATGTCCAGGCCCGTCTGAAGATTGCTAGAGTGCATTTGGATGATCCAGAAGAGGATTGGGAGAATGTCATATGGTCAGATGAAACCAAAATAGAACTTTTTGGTAAAAACTCAACTCGTCGTGTTTGGAGGACAAAGAATGCTGAGTTGCATCCAAAGAACACCATACCTACTGTGAAGCATGGGGGTGGAAACATCATGCTTTGGGGCTGTTTTTCTGCAAAGGGACCAGGGACGACTGATCCGTGTAAAGGAAAGAATGAATGGGGCCATGTATCGGAGATTTTGAGTGAAAACCTCCTTCCATCAGCAAGGGCATTGAAGATGAAACGAGGCTGGGTCTTTCAGCATGACAATGATCCCAAACACACCGCCCAGGCAACGAAGGAGTGGCTTCGTAAGAAGCATTTCAAGGTCCTGGAGTGGCCTAGCCAGTCTCCAGATCTCAACCCCATAGAAAATCTTTGGAGGGAGTTGAAAGTCTGTGTTGCCCAGCGACAGCCCCAAAACATCACTGCTCTAGAGGAGATATGCATGGAGGAATGGGCCAAAATACCAGCAACAGTGTGTGAAAACCTTGTGAAGACTTACAGAAAACGTTTGACCTGTGTCATTGCCAACAAAGGGTATATAACAAAGTATTGAGAAACCTTTGTTATTGACCAAATACTTATTTTCCACCATAATTTGCAAATAAATTCATTAAAAATGCTACAATGTGATTTTCTGGATTTTTTTTTCTCATTTTGTCTGTCATAGTTGACGTGTACCTATGATGAAAATTACAGGCCTCTCTCATCTTTTTAAGTGGGAGAACTTGCACAATTGGTGGCTGACTAAATACTTTTTTTCCCCACTGTATGTACATGTGGGTAGAGTTAAAGTGAGTAACATTCTTCACCAAAGTCATTACACTGTCTTCAAGCAACTGAGTAATTCAGAAGCAAATAAGAGAAAACAAATATCAGTGCATCACAATATATTACATTACAGCCTTATTCTAAAATGGATTCAATTGTTGCTTTTTTCTCATCAATCTACACACAATATCCCATAATGACAAAGCAAAACTGTTTTTTCAAAATGTTTGCTAATTTATATTTAAAAAATACTGAAATATCACATTTACGTAAGTATTCAGACCCTTTACTCAGTAATTTGTTGAAGCACCTTTGGCAGTGATTACAGCCTCAAGTCTTTTTGGGTAAGACGCTACAAGCTTGGCACATCTGTATTTGGAGAGTTTCTACCATTCTTCTCTGCAGATCCTCTCAAGCTCTGTCAGGTTGGATGGGGAGCGTCGCTGCACAGCTATTTTCAGGTCTCTCCAGAGATGTTCGATCGGGTTCAATTCTGGGCTCTGGCTGGGCCACTCAAGGACATTCAGAGACTTGTCCCGAAGCCAATGCTGCGTTGTCTTGGCTGTGTGCTTAGGGTCGTTGTCCTGTTGGAAGGTGAACCTTCGCCACAGTCTAAGGTCCTGAGCGCTCTGGAGCAGGTTTTCATCAAGGATCTCTCTGTACTTTGCTCTGTTCATCTTTCCCTCGATCCTGACTAGTCTCCTAGTCCCTGCCACTGACAAACATCCCCACAGCATGATACTGCCATCACCATGCTTCACCGTAAGGATGGTGCCAGGTTTCCTCCATACGTAATGCTTGGCAATCAGGCCAAAGAGTTCAATCTTGGTTTATCAGACCAGCAAATCTTGTTTCTCATGGTCTGAGATGGTTGGATTTCTGGAAGGTTCTCCCATCTCCACAGAGGAACTCTGGAGGGCTGTCAGAGTGACCATCAGGTTCTTGGTCACCTCCCTGACCAAGGCCCTTCTCCCCCGACTGCTCAGTTTGGCCGGGCGGCCAGCTCTAGGAAGAGTCTTGGTGGTTCCAATCTTCTTCCATTTAAAGATGATGGAGGTCCCTGTGTTCTTGGGGACCTTCAATGCTGCAGAAATGTTTTGGAACCCTTCCCCAGATCTGTGCCTCGACACAATCCTGTCTCAGAGCTCTACGGACAATTCCTTCGAACTCATGGTTTGGTTTTTGCTCTGACATGCACTGCCAACTGTGGGACCTTGTATAGACAGGTGTGTGCCTTTCCAAATCATGTCCAATTAATTGAATTTACCACAAGTGGACTCCAAGTTGTAGAAACAACTCAAGGATGATCAATGGAAACAGGATGCACCTGAGCTCAATTTCGAGTCTCATAGCAAAGGGTCTAAATACTTACGTAAATAAGGTATTTCCGTTTTTAATTTCTAATTCATTTGCAAAAATGTCTAAACCTGTTTTCGCTTTGTCATTATCGGGTAATGTGTGTAGATTGATGAGAAAATGGTTTTATTTAATCAATTTTAGAATAAGGCTGTAACGTAACAAAATGTGAAAAAAGTCAAGGGGTCTGAATACATTCCGAATGCACTGTTTGTGTTATTTGTACATGGATGTGTGATCATATTTGAAACAACACACTGGTGAACATGAGGTTTTAAACTAATTTCCCTTGTCATAATAGAAAATGAAGATTTCACCTTGAATATTGAAGACAGGTCAGTTGGAGGACTCTGGGTAGACTGGAAGTCTGAGAATGTCTGACTACCAGGAGTCTTTGACTTGGATCTTTTCTCTTGGTGTCTAGAACATTTTGTTTAAGAACATTAGATCAAAAATACATGTTTATTCAGAAAATGTATTAATGATGTAAAATTATTTTTACATCAGCAGTTGTAATAAAAGTACTTTGTGACAACTGCTGATGTACAGTAACCTGGCAGTAACCTGGCAGTAACCTGGCAGTAACCTGGCCTAGACACCAAAGAGCAAGAAAAAGCAGAAGGAGAGCCACATTGGCTAGGAAAGCTCAGGAAAAAACCTAGAGATACCTGGCTCAGAAGGCTGGCCCATCCTCTTCTGGCTGTACCAATTTAATACAATCTAGGATCCAGGGCTCGATTCAATCCATATAGCTGAAGTTCAGCTCTATAGAGTAATTGAAATGTAAAGGTAATTTCCGATTGAGCCAACATATGAAGTGCTTACTGTGAATGCAGTTTCTGCTAATGTGGGGACATTGCCTTTAAATTTCAATTGCGCTATAGCGCTGAACTTCAGCGATACGGATTGAATCGAGCCCCTAATCTCTTCAATTATAATTTGAATTATTTATATATTTGAAGTATATAACGTATACATGTTTGATGAGCATAGCAGCTAATGGGCGTGGCGTTTGGCCGTAGTGATGTGGATGGGTGCCAGGCTATTGTGTTACCCTATCATAACCCACAATATAAGGTTTAATTATTTACAAACAACAATCATTTAAACAAACAATGTATTGCTGCAAAATGTGTTTAAAACAATCATGTGGATGCCATGGACTGCCAGTCCTTGCATCTATAGAGTGCTGTCTATGAATTTGAGAGCGATTACATTTCCCCAGCCCCATCTCTCAGCTGTATAATGTGGCAGCCCACTGCCATTTAGCTGAAAAACAAATCCCAAATTGTAAACTTAAGAAGTAACTCAAATCCAGTAAAGTAAACTTAATATAGTCCTTTGGTGGAAATGTCTCCATTCCTGAATTCTATTGGTGTTCCTATAGACTGGTCGCTCTTCATTGACACACAGCTGGGGTATTTTGGTCTCTCCTCCTGGACCCTGTCAAAAACAGTAATATTTTCTCAAAGTTTTTGAAATACTTTCTGAATATCCAACCAAACTTCAGTAAACCAAACTTCATAATCTGTAGGCCTACCGTTCCTCTGTAGAAATGTTTCTACTACTGAATTCTATTGGTGTTCAAGTTTCAAGATTTAATAACACATGCAAAAGTACAGTGAAATGCTTTTCTTGCAAACTCAAAACCCAACAATACAATAATCACTAACAATGTAATACTAAAACAAAACACACGAGAAATATGAAGAACACGATAAGTAAGAAACAATACTATATACAGGGTCAGTTCCAATACCATATTTACAATGTGCAAGGAGTGATGGAGGTAGATATGTATAGGGGTAAGGTGACTAGACAACAGGATATAAGATAAACAGAGTAGCAGCAGCTTGTATGTGAGTGTTTGTATTAATTTGTATTTGTATTTATTAGGTACCACATTAGCTGCTGCGTTACTCTTCCTGGGGTCCAAACACATTAAGGCACTTACAGTTGAAATCTGAAGTTTTTCACAATTCCTGACATTTAATCCTAGTACAAATTCCCTGTCTTAGGTCAGTTAGGATCACCACTTTATTTTAAGAATGTGAAATGTCAGAATAATAGTAGAGAGAATTATTTATTTCAGCTTTTATTTCTTTCATCACATTCCCAGTGGGTCAGAAGTTTACATGCACTCAATTAGTATTTGGTAGCGTTGCCTTTAAATTGTTTAACTTGGGTCAAACGTTTCGGGTAGCCTTCCACAAGCTTCCACAAGCTTCCTCCAAACATAACGATGGTCATTATGGCCAAACAGTTATATTTGTGTTTCATCAGACCAGAGGACATTTCTCCAAAAAGTACGATCTGATTTGTTCCAAATACAATGCTTTTAGTTTTTGAAATATTTACTTATTCCTTGCCACCCATTCTAAAACTAATTCATTTCAGTCGCTGTAGTAGCTGACATGTATAGTGTTGAGTCATCTGCATACATAGACACACTGGCTTTACTCGAAGCCAGTGGCTTGTCGTTAGTAAAGATTGAAAAAAGTAAGAGGCCTAGACAGCTGCCCTGGGGAATTCCTGATTCTACCTGGATTATGTTGGAGAGGCTTCCATTAAAGAACACCCTCTGTGTTCTGTTATACAGGTAATTATTTATCCACAATATAGCAGGGGGTTTAAACACATATGTTTTTCCAGCAGCAGACTATGATCGATAATGTCAAAAGCCGCACTGAAGTCTAACAAAACAGCCCCCACCATCTTTTCATCATCAATTTCTCTCAGCCAATCATCAGTCATTTGTGTCAGTGCTGTGCTTGTTTAACGTCCTTCCCTATAAGCATGCTGAAAGTCTGTTTTCAATTGATTTACTGTAAAATAGCATTGTTTCTGGTCAAACACAATGGGTGTGCGTTGTGTGTAGAGTCAGTATAAATGTATGTGCATGTTATGTGTAAGTGAGTGAGCAGATAATGGAGTGAGTGTGTGAGTGTGTAGGGCCCTGTGAGTGTGCATAGAGACAAAAAATGAAAATAAAAAGGTCACTGAGGATACAAGGTTAACTCAGATAGTCCGTGTAGCTATTTTGTTAGCTATTTATCAGTCTTATTTATTTGGGGATAGAAGCTGTTCAAGAGACTGTTGGTGCCAGACTTGATGCACCGGTACCTCTTGCCGTGCGTAAGCAGAGAAAATAGTCTATGGCTTGGCTGGCTGGAGTCTTTAACGATTTTCCGGGTCCTCTGACACCGCCTGATATAGAGGCCCTGGATGGCAGGGAGCTTGGCCCCAGTGATGTACTGGGCTCTCCGCACCACCCTCTGTAGTGCCATGCGATCAAGGGCAGTGCTATTGCCATACCAGCCAATCAAAATGCTCTCAGTGGTACAGCTGTATACCTTTTGAGGAAGAAGAGGCGCTGTCGCACCTTCACGACTGTGCGCGTTGGTTTGGACCATTTTAAGTCTTTAGTAATTTGGACACTCATGAAGTCCAGGATCCAGTTGCAGAGGGAGGTGTTCAGACCCAGAGTCATAAGCTTCGTGACGAGTTTGGAGGGGACAATGGTGTTGAACGCTGAGCTGTAGTCAATGAACAGCATTCTCACATTGGTGTTCCTCTTATCTAGGTGGGTGAGGGCAGTGTGGAGAGCAATTGAGATTGCGTCATCTATGGATCTGTTGGGGCGGTATGCAAAGTGGAGTGGGTCTAGGGTGTCTGGGATAATGGAGTTGATGTGTGCCATAACCAGCCTCTCAAAGCACTTCATGATTACAGAAGTGAGTGCTACAGGGAGGTAGCCATTGTGGCATGAAGCCTTAGAGTTCTTAGGGACAGGAATGATGGTGGTCATCTTAAAACATGTGGGTATTACAGACTGGGACAAGGAGAGGTTGAAAATTACAGTGAATATGCCTGCCAGCTGTTCTGCGCATGCTCTGAGAACTCACCCTGGAATACCGTCGGGCTCCGCGGCCTTGCGGGTGTTGACCTGGTTAAACACCTTTTTCACTTCGGCCTCAGAGAGTGAGATCACCCAATCCTCTGGGTCGGTGACGGCCCTCACACCCAGCACTATGTTTTTGTTGTCAAAGTGTGCATAAAATGCATTGAGTTTGTCTGGTAGACTGGTCCAATAGATAGTCACTCTTCATGGACACACAGCTGGGTACAGGTGAGTCTGGTCTCTCCTGATGGATTTTGCTTTAATACAATATATAATAGAAACATCTTTAATCACTGGTGATGAAGGAGAAATATCACTCCTCAGGAATTCAGTAGATATAATCTTTCGTGGACAGATGCACATAACATAGGATGGTAGCGTCTGTCAACAGACTGTGGGATGCGACGACTACAAGGAACTTTGGGTCCTGCCTTAAATGACGTGCAGCTAAAGCCTTCATAAACACTACATAAATGTGTTACAAATCATCTATAACGCGCATTTGGGCGGAAGTGTCTGGGAACAAGATTAGGTGTAATGTGATTAACATGACATCACTTTAAAGCGTATGCCATCCTTCAGCACAACATGTCACCCTTTATAAAGCACATACATGTTTATATCATATTCGACATTGTGGGTTATGTCACATTTTAAATGGGTGATTATGTCACACAGTTATGCCACATTTATGAACCCTTTATAAAGCATGTATCCTATCTCTCCCATCTCACCGTTCCTGTCCTGCACACAGCAAACCTTAATTAAAGTGACCACTTTCGAGGAGACAGAATCGCAGGTGAGAATTGTCTCGTTTTGAGTTAGCAGTGGTAGAAAAAGTACCCAATTGTCAGACTTGCGTAAAAGTAAAGATCCCTTCATAGAAAATGACTCAAGTAAAAGTGAAAGTCACCCAGTAAAATACTACTTGAGTAAAAGTCTAAAAGTATTTGGTTTTAAATATACTTAAGTATCAAAAGTAAATGTAATTGCTAAAATATACTTAAGTATCAAAAGTAAAAGTACAAGTATAAATAATTTCAAATTCCTTATATTAAGCAAAGCAGACGGTCACATGTTCTATTTTTTATTTATTTACAGATAGCCAGGGGCACACTCCAACACTCAGATATAATTTACAAACAAAGCATGTGTTTAGTGAGTCCGACAGATCAGAGGCAGTAGGGATGACCAGGGATGTTCTATGATAAGTGTGTGAATTAGACCATTTTCCTGGCCTGCTAAGCATTCAAAATGTAACGAGTACTTTTGGATGTCAGGGAAAATGTATGCAGTAAAAAGCACATCATTTTGTTTAGGAATGTAGTGAAGTAAAAGTAAAAGTTGTCAAAAATATAAATAGTAAAGTAAAGTACAGATACCCCAAAAAACTAAAGTACTACATTAAAGTATTTTTACTTAAGTACTTTACTCCACTGTGAGTTAGTATACAGGTCTTGGTTTCATCTGAGGGTTTTGGAAGTCGAGTCAAAGCTAAAGAAGCAAAGATACCAACACATTCCAACAACAACATACAGTGAGAGTCTTACACCACCAAAGACTTCACCCCACCTTCAACCGCCAGCCTGACTGTATGATAGAAACTAACTGTGGTAACACTTTATAATAACTTAAATAACATGAATAAAGTAGTTACAGATAGTGTATCCTACATACTATGAATACATATTTCATTCTTTGTAGAGCGTTCATAAGTATTATGAAATGTTTAATAATTTATGAAGCTTTTAGAAGCATTTATAATTGCTTATTCTTTTTTAGGTTATTAGGTATGATGTGTTACCTATGTTGTCCTGTTGCAAGTGGAAACATGTTAGTGTACTCAAGGCCTACCAGTGCAGCGCCGCATATCCTCCTTCCTCTCAAGAATACTGCCACCTGTTGCTGGAGTTCAGACAGAGTTCACCCTTCCACAGCAGCCGTTTTTCTTCCTCACTCTCAGAATCAACGTCTAGTCGATATGGAAGGATAATTTTTTACAATCTCATTGGACAGCTCACTTTCCAAGTGCTGATAGCGGGACAATAAATTAAATTAATAAATCGAGGCGTCTGTCTCGGTTTCCACCCGCTACTTATTTGGTCCCATACTCCTATACTCTGAGGAGGTGGCTGATGAAATGGAGTGGTATACATTTCCATGGATATTGACAGCTCTTTGAGATATTGAGTGGACTGTCTGGGAGCACTTCTCAAATCAGATCATGAGATTTGGTTGGGTTGAAGTGATTTCCTTAAGGGAATGGAAACACTTTAGGAAGTAAAGATAAGAAAAGAGATGTATTCAGTCCACTAATACTAAACGTGCATTTTACATAGAAACATCTGTATTTTTAGGATTTTGATCTTGAACAACGTTTATTAGGGTTGTCACTAGTTACAACAGCCACAAAGTAAGAATTGGCTGGAAAACAACATTTGCTTTTTGGTCTTAATTTAAGGTTATGGTTAGGCATAAGGTTAGCCGTGAGGTTAAGGTTACGGTTAGGGTTAATTCTAGAAATAAGCGGGGTTTAGCCATAATTATGACTTTGTGGCTGTGGTAACTAGTGATGACTGTTTATTAGCGGTGTGGGTAGTGCCATCTTGAATCGCCATAGTAACGACTGATGCCAACGCGTCATTGGAAGGATAGATGCGGTAAAGGGGTCAATAGAACACCGACCGTTCCATTGACCAGATTGGCACACATTCAACAAATCTGATCTTACAAAGTAGATATTTATCATTTTATGTATTGTAACAGGCCCACAATGTGGTTACTTGAGTCTGATGTTGATATATTTGGCTGTTTTAGCTGTTTTAGTTGTCCCTTTTCAGGTTTAGAAGTGACTGCTAAATGCTAACTCCTGTTCGTATAAACTAGTTAGCATAGATAGCATACAGAAATCGGTGGTGGTAGTCAAAGTCGTTTTTAACTGTAATGTAGTTGATTGGTGATGATGACATGAAGATGTGTTGGGGGTTGACATCCATACAATCATTATACTCCATTTTTACATTTGATGTGAAATACACATATAAACAATAGGGGTGTAATGGTTAACCAAACCCACGGTTTGGTACGCATTGCAGTGTTGGGGTCACGGTTTGGTTTCGGTACAGTGGAAAAATGAAATTCCAACAGTTACTGTTTAGTTGGCTAAATATGCTAAATTAAAAACCACCCAACTGTGGCCCAACTCCAGTTTGACATCATTCACAATGCTCCTGTCATTGTCTGTTGTGACAGGGATTGTTATGTTGGGCCTTAAGTAGAGGTCTAAAAAGTTGGGCCTCTTCCAAAAAGGACCTGAGGCTTTCCCACCCAGACAAATATGCATAAATCACAGGAGGGTGGTGGCACCTTAATTGGGGAGGACGGGCTCGTGGTAATGGCTGGAGTGGAATATGTGGAATGGTATCAAAGACATCAAACACATGGTTTCCATTCCAGCCATTATTATGAGCCATCCTCCCCTGAGCAGGCTCCACTGGCATTTAAATACATTTTTCATTATAAAATGGGTTGTTTGGATCCTGGATGCTTGTGGGACAACTCCCGCAAAATACCATGATGTATTAATCTCATAATTCCAATGTCCCGCAGCCCAGGCAGGAAATTCATAAACATCCTCTCCCTCAGGAAAAAAGTGTCTACACATAATTTTTCCACGCATCTATTTGGTTTGCAGCAGTTGGGGGTTGTACAAACCTACCTGTCTGCCTCTACGACCTGTGCAACAATGTATCATTTTACAAATGCGATCTCTCCGGTGCCAGTAGAGTAGCTAGCCCAAGAATTAATGTGAAACTAATAATTCACCATGGAAACCGTCAACACTCAGAACCCATTAATTTATTAACCAGTGCAGTGTGACCTATGTAAGCCTATTGGATATTTATTAAAATGGTCCAAACAAGCATTGTGATTGGTTGAGACACGTTTTAAGCCATACTAAAAAACTTGTTTAGCACAGGTAAGCCTATGACGCAAAAATGGGAATCTTGTTTTCTGAGAAATCTGAGAAATCCCTGTCCCATCAGCCCTGCCAGCCAATTCATTAACTTGATCTCCACTATAAAAGGCATCTAGACATTATTTCCCCTTGCTTCTAGCCTAACATTTGGTTAGCAACAACGGCGGTTTGTACAAATGTTGCTGTCTGTGTAAGGGTTGGTGTGAGGTGTGACCCAGGTGCGGTGCAGGATAGACAGTAGGCAGTAGGCAGAGATGGTGAAACAAGGATCTTTACTGGTGGATACAAAATAACGGACTTGTCACGAAAAAATAAAGGTGGAGCAAATTGGTCTCCAAAAACAGGCTGACAGCAAACATACGAAATATTAACTACGACTGAAAACAACAATGAAACAGCGAGAACACTTCTCAAGTACCTGTACATACATCTCGCGATCAGACACTGATTAGTACTGTTTGGCATCGAGAACTAGCAGAGAAAACAGAGCAAGGGAACACAGGGAAGTGAGGGCATAAGTACAGGATAGTGATTCGTCCAGACTGTGAGTGAGGAGGTGCCTAAGGTTGTCGGAGGATGACACCTAGTGGGTCGCTCCAGAACTGTGACCCCCTCCTATGAACAGCCCCAGCTGTTCACCTCGGCACCTCCGAGTGGAGGCAAAGAAATGTTGTTATCAGCCCTGGGTCCAGAATCTCCCTCCTGGGCACCCAGGACTGCTCCTCCGGCCCATAACCCTCCCAGTCCACCAGAAATTGGAGACCCCTCCCCACCCGCCGGCAGTCCAGGATCCGATCCACAGTAAAAGCCGGCTACCCTCCGACGAGGCGCAGCGGGGGAACAGGAAGAGGGGACAGGTGGCGACAGGCTTGAGGAGGGACACATGGAACGTGGGATGCACACGCATGGTGGGGGGAAGTTGCAGGCGGTAGGCCACTGGGTTGACTCGCCGGACCACTCTGAATGGCCCGACGAACCGGAGGGACAGCTTCCTGGACTCCACGCAGAGGGGAAGATCCCGCGTGGAGAGCCACAGCCTCTGTACCGGGCGAAAAACCAGGGCCGGGCGACGCCTGTGGTTGGCCTGATGTTGAGACCTGACGAGGCCCGCTTAAGCGCCGCCCGTACCTGCCTCCAGGTGCGGCGACAGCGACTGATGTGGGCCTGGACCGACGGGACCACCGCCTCCTCCTCTTGCTCGGGGAATGGGGGGATTGGTACCCGTATTGGCATTGGAAGAGGGAAAGGCCAGTGGACGAGCAGAAAAGAGTGTTGTGGGCGTACTCTGCCCACGGCAGTCGCTGACTCCACGTAGCTGGGTTGCTGGAGGCGTAGCACCTCAGCACCCCCTCCAGATCCTGGTTGACGCACTCCGTCTGCCCGTTTAATTGGGGATGGAAGCCGGAAGACAAGCTGACGGAGGCACCGAGGCAGGTGGCGAAAGCCTTCCAGAACCTGGAGGCAAACTGAGGACCCCGATCCGACACCACATCTTGGGGAAGGCCATGGACCCGGAAAATGTGCTGCACCACCAACTTAGCCGTCTCCCGGGCCGATGGGAGTTTGAGAAGGGAAATGAAGTGGGCAGCCTTCGAAAACCTGTCCACAACGACCAGGATGACTGTGTATCCATCAGAGGGGGGTAGGGCGGAAATGAAATCCAGCGAGATGTGGGATCAGGGGCGCTTGGGAATAGGCAGGGGTCGGAGCAGCCCTGCCATGGGCTGACGTGAGCTCTTCGTGCGGGCATGCAGCCGCAAAGGCGCGCGTATCCCCCTCAGCTGATGGCCACCAGAACCTCCTACGCATTAACTCCAACGTCCTGGCGCCCCCCGGATGGCTGGTGAGGTCGGATGCGTGCTCCCACTGAAGCAGTCGCGTGCGCGCAGCCTTGGGTGCATACACCCTCCCCGATGGACATCCGCCTGGATCGGGCTCCCGCCGTAGTGCTGCTCTGACCAGCCTATTGATTCCCCACGAAACTGTGGCAGCAATCAGGGCGTTGGGGACAATGGGGTCGTCCCTCTCCACCAGGTCCACAGGGTCAAACTGCCGGGAGAGTGCGTCAGGCTTGGTGTTCTTTGACCCCGGACGGTATGAGATTGTGAACCGGAACCTGGTGAAGAATAACGCCCACCTGGCCTGGCGCGAGTTGAGCCTCTTGGCCCCCTGAATGTAGGCTAAGTTCTTATGGTCAGTCCAGACGACGAATGGATGGGTGGCCCCCTCTAGCCAATGCCTCCACTCCCCCAGGGCGAGCTTGACTGCTAGCAGCTTACGGTTCCCCACGTCATAATTCCGCTCCACCGGGGACAGCCGAAGGGAGAAAAACGTGCAGGGGTGAGTCTTACCGTGCGTGAGGAACCGCTGGGACAGGATTGCTCCCACCGCAACGTCTGAAGCATCCACCTCCACAATGAACGGCAGGGACGGATCAGGATGCCCTAGGACCGGGGCCGATGTAAAGCCCCGCTTAAGCGCATCAATTGCGTTCCCCGCTTCCGGGGTCCAGGCAAAGGAGCGCACACTCGTCTGGGTGAGGCTGTCAGGGGAGCGGCTAGGGAGCTAAAATTGGGAATAAATCGGCTATAAAAATTAGCGAACCCTAAAAACCGTTGTAGTTGCTTGAGGGATGAGGGCTGGGGCCAATCCAGTACCGCGCTGACCTTGGCTGGGTCCATCCGTAGGTCCCCCTGGGTGACGATGAACCCCAGGAAGGAGACTGTCTCTGTGTGGAACACGCACTTCTCCGCCTTGACGTAGAGCTGGTGACGGAGAAGACGTTGGAGGACCTGCCGAACGTGCTGCTGGTGTACACTCATGTCCTTTGAAAATATTAGGATGTCATCCAAATACACGAAGACGCAGTAGTCGAGGAGGTCCCGGAGCACGTCATTGACCAATGCCTGGAACACCACTGGTGCGTTGGCTAGACCGAACAGCATGACTTGGTACTCGTAATGCCCACTGGGTGTGTTAAAAGCCGTCTTCCACTCGTCCCCCTCCCGAATCCTCACCAGGTTGTAGGCATTTCGTAAGTTCAGCTTGGTGAAGACCCGGGCTCTCTGCAACGACTCGAATGCCGTCGTCATCAGGGGGAGTGGGTAGCGGTTCATAACCGTGATGTCGTTGAGTGCCCGGTAATCAACGCATGGCCGCGGCCCACCATCCTTTTTCCCCACGAAGAAGAAGCCTGCGGGCGCGTTTGAGGTAGAGGGATGGATGTGACCCTTGACGAGTGCCTCGTCGATATACTCCCTCAAGGAAACGTCTCCAGCCGGGACAAGGAAAACATTCGCCCTCGTGTGGGCATGGCGCCCGGCAGGAGATCGATAGTGCAGTCGTATGGCCTGTGAGGAGGTAGGCCCTTGGCACGCCTCTTACTAAACACCTCCCCCAGATCCCAATGCTCCCAGGGAACGCCTGCCAAGTCTGGGCCGGTGACAGAGTCTGTAGCCGCCGTCCTCCCGGTGGCAAACGCCGCTAGGGCGGTAGGTGGTTCGGAGTGCGGGACCTGGGAAAGAGGTTTATTTATTAGGCTATAGGGCTAGAGGTTACCAACTCAGTAGCCATGTGGTAAGATTGTCTGCTCTAAGATTGAAAGGTTGGGAGTTCGATTCCTGGCTGAGTCCTACCAAAGTTAGAAAAATGGCACCTGAAGAAGTTGTAAAAGCCAGTTATTGTTATCATATGTCATTCCAGTTCAATTTTGATGACAATATCCCTGAGATGAATGTTGTGTATAATCTTATGGTAATGTTATGGTTATGATAGCTTGCACTTTGTTTACAGGTTTGAAGGAGACAATGTATCCCCCTAACCTTATTCTTTGAATAAAGTTATGTTTTTATTAATATATTACTTGTGTATGTCTTATCATATGTACGACTAAATGCCATTTGTAATGCACTATATATAAAAAAGTAGGTGGACACCCCTTCAAATTAGTGGATTCGGCTATTTCAGCCACACTCGTTGCTGACAGGTGTATAAAATCGAGCACACGGCCATGCAATCGCCATAGACAAACATTGGCATGCTCTTGTGGCTGAATGGAAGCAAGTCCCCGCAGCAATGTTCCAACATCTAGTGGAAAGCCTTCCCAGAAGAGTGGAGGCTATTATAGCAGCAAAGGGGGACCAACTCTATATTAATGCCCATGATTTTGGAATGAGAAGTTCTACGAGCAGGTGTCCACATACTTTTGGTCACGTAGTGTATGTTTTGGTACATACAGTATGTGTTTAAGACACATAGAATTCTAGAAAAATACCAACAGTCACTAAAATGGCTGTAACTCATTCACAGTAAAGGGTATTACTATTCTGATTCCAGATCAATCCTTACAAAATAAGTGTTAGAAATTGCGTAATTCAAATCTGGTATTGGAGTAAGAGAAAACATAATCAAGAGATATTAAATCCAAGCTAAATTTATTATATGCAAAATGTACAGTGAGGGAAAAAAGTATTTGATCCCCTGCTGATTTTGTACGTTTGCCCACTGACAAAGAAATGATCAGTCTATAATTTTAATGGTAGGTTTATTTGAACAGTGAGAGACAGAATAACAACAAAAAAATCCAGAAAAACACATGTCAAACATGTTATAAATTGATTTGCATTTTAATGAGGGAAATAAGTATTTGACCCCCTCTCAATCAGAAAGATTTCTGGCTCCCAGGTGTCTTTTATACAGGTAACGAGCTGAGATTAGGAGCACACTATTAAATGGAGTGCTCCTAATCTCAGTTTGTTACCTGTATAAAAGACACCTGTCCACAGAAGCAATCAATCAATCAGATTCCAAACTCTCCACCATGGCCAAGACCAAAGAGCTCTCCAAGGATGTCAGGAACAAGATTGTAGACCTACACAAGGCTGGAATGGGCTACAAGACCATCGCCAAGCAGCTTGGTGAGAAGGTGACAACAGTTGGTGCGATTTTTCGCAAATGGAAGAAACACAATCTCCCTCGGCCTGGGGCTCCATGCAAGATCTCACCTCGTGGAGTTGCAATGATCATGAGAACGGTGAGGAATCAGCCCAGAACTACACAGGAGTATCTTGTCAATGATCTCAAGGCAGCTGGGACCATAGTCACCAAGAAAACAATTGGTAACACACTACGCCGTGAAGGACTGAAATCCTGCAGCGCCCGCAAGGTCCCCCTGCTCAAGAAAGCACATATACAGGCCTGTTTGAAGTTTGCCAATGAACATCTGAATGATTCAGAGGAGAACTGGGTGAAAGTGTTGTGGTCATATGAGACCAAAATTGATCTCTTTGGCATCAACTCAACTCGCCGTGTTTGGAGGAGGAGGAATGCTGCCTATGACCCCAAGAACACCATCCCCACCGTCAAACATGGAGGTGGAAACATTATGCTTTGGGGGTGTTTTTCTGCTAAGGGGACAGGACAACTTCACCGCATCAAAGGGATGATGGACGGGGCCATGTACCATCACATCTTGGGTGAGAACCTCCTTCCCTCAGCCAGGGCATTGAAAATGGGTCGTGGATGGGTATTCCAGCATGACAACGACCCAAAATACACGGCCAAGGCAACAAAGGAGTGGCTCAAGAAGAAGCACATTAAGGTCCTGGAGTGGCCTAGCCAGTCTCCAGACCTTAATCCCATAGAAAATCTGTGGAGGGAGCTGAAGGTTCGAGTTGCCAAACGTCAGCCTCGAAACCTTAATGACTTGGAGAAGATATGCAAAGAGGAGTGGGACAAAATCCCTCCTGAGATGTGTGCAAACCTGGTGGCTAACTACAAGAAACGCCTGATCTCTGTGATTGCCAACAAGGGTTTTCCACCAAGTACTAAGTCATGTTTTGCAGAGGGGTCAAATACTTATTTCCCTCATTAAAATTCAAATCAATTTATAACATTTTTGACATGCGTTTTTCTGGATTTTGTTGTTGTTATTCTGTCTCTCACTGTTCAAATAAACCTACCATTAAAATTATAGACTGATCATGTCTTTGTCAGTGGGCAAACATACAAAATCAGCAGGGGATCAAATACTTTTTTCCCTCACTGTATGTATGATAAGTATGAAGGTTCGTATACGGGCTCACTGAAATACCACGCAGGGCAGACAGAGAACTAATCCATTGTTACAGGTTCTTCTTCAAATACTCTGACAGAGATAGTTCCCACTCTCTGCTGGCCAATCAGAGTAGAGACTGAGCGTGGTTTAGACTTACTCAGCCAATCCGTTGGCGCACGGGCTGGTCCCAACCCGCTCCACCGTTCCCAGGCATAAGTTGCTATCATAATAACCTGTGGAGTTAGCACCCAAAAGACACCATTCCACTGTACTACGTTCAAGGACGGTTCACAGACAACAAAGAGGCAGTGTTCGTATCTGTGAGAAATACAAGTCTTATCTATAAGAAATACAAGTTTTCTCTCATCCTAGCCCCTAACGTTCCTCACATGAATCACAGCCTGTTATGTGAAACAATTTATATCAGTATAGTACAAACCTATGCTTATCATTAATGCATTCCTTCTAAGCTATTCATCACATACAGATCAAATTATGAGAAAACAAATCCCAACATAAGGAAGACTCAATATGCTCTACGTTTTTCTTAATTAGGAAGTTGTGTAAATGGCAGTTGTTTGGGGAAAAAACATAGATTTTTGTATAAGATACACATTTTCACAGGTGTTTTTTCTTGATTGATTACCATTTGATTGATGTGTTGCTATTGTATGTCACATCATTTGAAAGGGCTGTTTCTCAGCTTTCAAAATATGGATGTTTTCATATATGGTTTGACACCAGCAAATTTTGCTCATTAATGCAAGCAGAGGTCATGGTCTGAGTAAATTCAGGAATTCCAAAACTCTCCTACCGGTGATGCAACAATGCCGATTTACAGTTGCAGTTAGCTGGTGTTCTAAAGCCTAGTGTTTCCATTCCAGTTTAAATACTGCTTGGTCAGTATTTTTTGTCACCTTGGGATCTGTGCAGTGTGAGGTTCTAGACGTGGGTTCTGAACTCACAGTAAAACCCAAGTGTTTCTACTATAACCTAAGAATCAATAAAAAATCAAAAGAAGCTAACATATTTGCTATTATTTTAATTTGGTATGATTTTAATTGTTTTAATTGAAGGAAAATGACCTAAATATATCACTCACAACACTGCTTCATTTTATATAGCTGTCCAGTCAACACATTACAGATGGTATAAAGCTTATTATAAACCGGGTGGTTCGAGTCCTGAATGCTGATTGACTGAAAGCCATGGTATATTTAAGTGATAATGCCCTCGAAGCCTGTGTTTGGAGGATATATTAGCATGGGTGTTGTTCGTCTCGGGCCGGCAAACCGTGCCAATATATCCTCCAAACACAGGCTTCGAGGGCATTATCACTTTTATACAACGGGTTATCAACATATTCAAATAATGATTTACATATTTTAATTAAAACCATTATGTTGATGAATTTATTCATACTATTTAATCCTTCCACAAGATATAGTAACAGAACAAATCTAGGGTTGCTACCCAAGCCGGCTGGTCGTTCATTCTATCGGTTCAGTCTTTTTGTTCTGTATAATAATATGCCATTTAGCAGAGGCTTTTATCCAAAGCGACTTACAGTCATGTGTGCATACATTTCTACGTATGGGTGGTCCCGGGGATCGAACCCACTACCCTGGCGATACAAGCGCCATGCTCTACCAAATGAGCTACAGAGGACCACATCTAAATGTTCCATTGCCATACTGGCTGGCAACGTTCTTATCCCTTGCTTGCTAGCTAGCCAACTACGGCTAATTTACAGCCACATCAAAAAGTGCAGCCAGAAAAACAGGAAAGTAGCCGCATTTGCGTTTGTTTAAGCTGTTTTCTTGTGGCATTTATTTGGAACATCCATAACAATGAGCTAATGAGGCTCGATTTCGCCTGGCATAGAAAATATGCTCACTCGTCAGGACACTGTTGTTCAGACAGAGGAGCTAGCCAACAACACAGCTAACACAATCACTTCAAACTGAAGCTGGAAAGACTGCAAGCTAGCTGCACTTCGTTTCGTTTGACCTTTTTTCAATAAAAATGATGCCAGCTGATTCATGATTTCGACTGGCTGAGAAACGTTGCCTGCCTGTCTGTCTCATCCCGACACCCAACACGTTCACTACTATGGGACAGCTGGAGATTGAATTTGAATATTGCAAATGTCGGAGAGACAAACAGCAAGGTTTACAAATCTCCGCTGTTGAAAAGTAAATATGAGTCTAAAAGAAATTTGAGATAATGTCTAGATGCTTTTTATAGTGGAGATCAAGCTTATAAATTGCTTGGCTGGGATGATGAGAAAGTGGATTGCACAGTCAGATGGAACAGAGTAAATAGGCATTTTAACGTCATAGATTTAGCCGGTGGTAATTGTGGAATAGACACCGGTTGGAATGCGGTTTTAACCAATCAGCATTCAGGATTAGACCCACCTAACATATTATATACCACTAGTATGACAAAACATTTATTTTTACTCTTCTAATTACACTGTTAACCAGTTTATAATAGCAATAAGGCACCTTGGGGGTTTGTGGTATATTGGCCATATACCACACCCCTTCGAGCCTTATTGCTTAATTATAAGAAGTGTTATATAACCTTCAATTATTCATTCAGTCGCTCATTCATCCATTCACTTCAATAACTAATTAATTAATCGAGTTTTCCTTGAATCACCCCCCTCAGAGATGTGTTGACTGGGACAGAATCGGTTATCGTTACGATAACGAAGGTTAACACCAGGGAGAGAGAAGAGAGGAGGTGTATGTTGGTTTATTAAGCCCTGCAGTTGACTATGTGGTGACAGATGACATGAGTCAACCACTGAACGCCTCCACCCATAAAAATAGAAAGATGCTATGTGTCACCTCCACTGTGGGCTCACACACCATCAGCCATGACATTGATGAATCATGATTGTACAGAACATAGTACCCAACAGGTCACATAATGAATTCTCATCATAGCCATATGTGTCGCTATGCCCAGTTTGAGTCCTTATCCACGAATTTGTGTGGCTTTAGTTAGTGAAGTGGATAGACCCACTGTTACCAAGGAATTTGAACTGTTCAAATTCCTTGACTGTTATGATGTTTGACGTCTAGAGGTTTGGGCCTCTGTGGTTAGTTTAGACACATCATAGTTAAAGTAATCCCACTTGGGTTGTGGATGTGATAGGCACAGGAATATAAAACACACTTTTCTTGTCAAGGTTGTCACTAAATCTCAGTGCAACAAATAAGCAGTGCAGAACAAAATAACCCATCCTTGACTGTATTCAATAAAGCTTTGTTGGTGAAAACAAGAAGATTTTGTCATCATTATTTATCTATAAAAATAGGACAAGAAATCCTGACATTGTCATTTTTTTTATTCAGAGAATAATGTTTTGTCTATTGATGCCACATGTGAGTCTATTTTTGCTGAGGTACACTGAAGAACATTCAATGAAGCCTTGGCCCATTCGTGACGTCGTATTTAAATTCAAAATCTGTATCCAAATATACAATGTCACAAATGGGGCTACAAAGTCAAGGATGCATTTTGAGCTACATGAACGGTGGATTCAGCCATTGAAGCTTCATTAACCCTCGAGGTGAGGACATCATTGATTAGCTGTAGTCTTTCATTGAACAGAAACAAATCTTCCCATTCATCACAACACAGTAAACACACACACCTGGCTCAACCATGGGCATGTACAAGGCTGAAATCAAGAGCTACTGAATGACATGTTCTGGGGAAACATAGAAATGCTTTACATTCTCAAGCACATTCTGAAGTACGGACGTGACGTCAAATAGAGCAATCTAATATAAACAGAATGTTCATGGATGAAAAAATTAAGTGTCATACACGTACACCTGCGTGCGCATGCACACACACACACACACACAGCTTCCTATAGAGGCAAAACAAAGAGCATCCAAACAGGATGGGTTGGAAGGGGTTAGACCAGTCCTTCTCAAATAGTGGGGCGCGCCCCCCTGGGGGGGCTCGGAGCGATGCCAGGGGGGGCGCGTGTGACCCCGGGGAACATGCTTTATTTTGCCGCAGGGAGTAGTTTTTTTATACACCGAACAAGAGCACACAGCACAGAGCAGGAGATATGAAGTGCAGATAACAAACCCTTAAGAGACACCATGGAAACATATTTAACAGGGATGAAAAGAAAGGCGGAGAGAGACGGAGATAATGAGACAAAGTCTCCCGAAAGCTAAGACGAGGAAATATGACGAAGCGTATGTAGCGCTTGGCTTCACTGTGACTACGGTGGGAGACGAGGAATCAGCACAAATTGTTTTATTCATTTTTGTTTTATAGGTCAAAGTGTTTCATATATTGTGCTCCTGAGTTAATGTTGCTGATCAATTTGAATTTATTATTATCTATTGATTATATTTCATTTTATTTTTCAGTATCAAATGGTCAAAAAATGTTTACAGTTTAAATAAGGGTTGCATTTTTTTTAAATTTCAGGCAAATTGATGCACTTTAAGTATTTTCTGTTACAATGTTAATAAAGTTATTCTTTGTTGTAAGTTGATCTATATTTCTTTCTTTTTTATTTTCTTTAGGCCTAATGTTAATAAGGATACAATGTTATGCAGAGGTGTACATATAACACATTTATAGACAAATTATACTATTTACAGTCGCGGCGGAGAGTTGGGGGGCGCGAAATGTTTACTTCTTCCTAGGGGGGGCGTAACAGAAAATAATTGAGAAGCACTGGGTTAGACCAATGATGTGTATAAACCCTGGATGACTGACAGGTGGCGCTGTATTGAAGCCATAGACATTTTGGCAGCTATAGAAATGCATGTATTAATGTCTACGTTCGTTTCTGACATGTTTATTTTATAACAGACACTTTAATGCATATTTTTAAATTATATTATGTGAGCTAAACATACACATTTCAAAATACATAACATTTGCCTTAAAGTATTTTTTTTTTGAGAGTGCTAAGTGTTTAAAAAATACTTAAATACATGTAATTTTGTCCTTGACACATTTAATTGAAATACTGTTGAATTCCATTCATTCCTGTGGAGGACTGCTCCTAATAGGGAGTACCAATGTGGCCGACCGGTGGCTTCAAAGCCTCTCAATGGCCAATACATAAGTGTCAGCAATCCAGGCTTTATGTACGTCATTGGGTTAGACACTTAGTTACATATATCCATGTCCACGGTAGTACTACATTAAATATATTACCCTTTTCCCAGAAGGACTCATTCAATAATTGGTTTGACATGGCTGTGGGATAGATCTACCTAAACAAATGGTCAAGCTCCCTTCAGATTTTTCATTGGAGACATTTCCTCAATACTCTCCAACCAAATCACCATTGAGATGAGAGGAGTGCAAATTGCCACCCTGAATGTATCACTTTAATCAGCATATATCAAAATGCAGATTGGATCTTGCATGTTTTCTGTTGGTAATGTTTATTTTTGAATGCATTTAAAAGATGAGTAGAAGTAGCTTAATATGTGTACTGTTTTTATGTGCAGTACATGAAAATATAATCAATAACTAATGGTGATAGAGACTCCTATTTGTGGCACAAAACCCACCCAAGTCCTTGTACCAAAATTAGCATTTTTCGGGCATCATGTCCAAATCATCCGAAAGTATCTACATTTTTATATGAATCTCAACAAAGTCACTTTTAGATGATTTGAACATGATGCGCGAAAAATGCTAATAACCGTGTCAAGACTTGAATGGGATTTGTGCCACAAATGCTAAAACATTAGCATTAGGAAACAGTGCCAGGGAAATAAAACCAAAGCATGGATTGCTGTCATACCTTAGACTGCTTGCAGGGTAAGGAAATCAATGTGTAATTTAGTAATTTGGGTGAACTATCCCTTTAATATTAGAGTATATTCTCAGAAATTCTACATTGTAGGCTTTTTTACACTGTATGCACTCCTCAGAAAATATCTGCTGGTAGAATGGTGAATACATTGTTATATACAATACATACATGGAAATAAGATAAAACACATTCACTGATGATGAAACAAGGATTGCAGCGTCACCATCTCTGTCAGACACAACCAAGTAGTCTGAAGCACTTCTCTGGTCTCTGGTCTCTGATCCATTGTTCAACAGACTGGAGAATAAGCAGTTTATCAGGTTATAGGCATGTTAGAAGCTCTATAGTGTATAGCTCCAGTCAGTCAACAAGCTGAGGCACAGTCAAGCACACTTCTGGAGAAGGCTTTATGTAAGTGTTCTATAAACCATGAGATACATTCAAACAGATTTCAAGAGAAAACAGTATTTTCTTTCAACAAGCTGTGAGGGATAGACCAAAACCCTTTCAGAAAATACTATTGTTCCTTATGACAGGTCTACAGCATAGTCTGACACCTCTTGAGAAGAAAGCATTTTCTTATGACAAGGTATTTTGCCCTTTCAGAAAAGACAGTCTTTCCTTCCAACAGTCCAAAACAATTCTTGATCTGGAGAAGACCGTCTTTCCTTCCAACAAGCTGCGAGACACAGTCCAACAAAGTCAGCACACTTCTTCTTCACTCACACTACATAGTTTCCTCTCTGACCATGGCGAGGGTCCCTCAGAGAGCATCTAGGCTGCAGACTATTCCCCACCGAGTTCCTCAGCTGCTTGAGGAGCATCCAGAGCAGTAGCAGCATGAGCAGAAGCAGTAAGAGCAACAGCGCCAGGTACACGCTCAGGTTCCAGCCCCAGCCCAGGGCTACGGGCAGCGAGGTGGACGCCACCAAGAACCTCCTCGGTGAGGGCATGGGTCAGCTCTGGATTCCCCCTTGGACGCGCTCCGGGTCCTTTAGCATTTGGACCGAAGCCGAGGTGTGGTCATGGTTGTCATTTTAGAATGTTAGATCCTTGGGGCTGGTTGGCTTGGGAATTTTATTTCCCTCCATGGTTTTGTTTTTCCTCAGATATTCCTGTTGAGTTGTCTCGTCATCGTTATCTAGAGGAGAAGCAAGGGAGAGGCGGTCCATGGTGTAGACGTGTGCTCTCGTCAAGACAGACTGGGGAAATGGGTGGAAAGCTTTCTGTTGCTGGGCTCTGTACTCAGCGCTTGCCGTACATAGCCAGAACAATGTATCAATGTACATCCACACAAAGAGAGCAAGAACCCCCCCCCCCTCACTGCCATTGGCTACCTGTTCACTTGCAGGCAGAGAACCAAATCAAAGGCGAGCTGGGAACAGAAAACATAAATGTTGTTTTATCATTATGTTGTCATTGGAGTGACCGTTTGATTAAATTACACAGTGTAACTAAATTGTCATAAGACATTTTTAACATGATCAGTCTGCTTGTTTTATCTCATGAAACAATGTTGCCTAGCTATATATGTGCTATAAATCCACATCTTCAGAATAAAAGGAAACTATTATTTGTTGCCTATGTGATGAACTGCCATTCTTTTCTTCAGGACTAGGCGTTCTGACGGCTAAATCTTTTGAATAGCATTTTCTGAAGTGTCAATCATATCTCCCTTCAAGTTTGTATCTGTTCTTAAGCAGCTTTCAATGGCAACTTTCAAATAGAGCCAGATGCCAACCATAACTAGTAACAGTACAGAATTGATGAGAAAATACACATTTATGGCACAGATGTCGAGATCTGTTGTTTTTCTAACTTAGCGACATAAAATGAATTCAAGCATGTTCATATACACCTTATCTTGCATGATGCCAATATCATTAAAACAAACAAAAATGGCATCCACAATCTGCCTTTGTCATTCTAATTGTTTAAATTTGCATTAATCTGTGTTGTGGTTTTCATTGCACAATGTTCACAAACCATGTGCGCCGACTTTGATCAAAACAAAGAACTTACATTCTATCACCATGACATGTAAAGCATTCCTCTAAGTTGAGGGAATCAATGTGGCAAAACACAAAAATGCACTGCAGACAATGTACAAATCACCATCATCATTTATAACACATTACATTTATAGTTGGAAGGACATTTTGAAAATGTCACTAAAAAAAAGACAACATGTTACTGGTTACCATTAACCAGAATACATTTGTGCTATATCAAAACAACCACTGAGTTTAATTCAAATTGCTCTGCAAGGAGTTGAGAAAAACATTGGTGACAATTTACTCACTAAGGCAGCATTTCCCCAAACTAGGTCCTGGGGACCCCAAGGGGTTTTGGGTCTAACACTACACAGCGGATTCAGATAATGAACTCAACCTTTGATTATTTGAATCAGCTGTGTAGAGCCTTGTGGTCCCAAGGACCGAGTTTGGGAAAAACTGCAGTAAGGCAAGGAAGTAGTGCTCTGCTGCCACCAAGTGGCCACAAGGCATACTGATATTTCACTGCTGCCACCAAGAGGCCACAACAAGACATGGCATACTGATATTTCACTGCTGCCACGAAGAGGCCACAAGACATGGCATACTGACATTTCACTGATGCCACCCACAAATTCATTTGAAACTCACTTCAAATTATAAACCCATCTTACATTGGGCTACTACTTTATACTACATTTCTGAAAGTTCAATACACTAAGAAATTTAAAACAGGAAGGATTAATAACGTAGGGTCTGTGGGAATGGAATTTATTTACGAGACATTTTACAGAGCGAATGATGCCTTGATTGATAACCAATAAAACACATACCTTTGCACAAGGCAAGTGATAAAAATTAAAAAAAAAAAAAAAAAAGGCAGACACTGTTCCGCAGAATGTCGAGCCAAACTACCTAGACTTATGCGTCCAACTTCTCCTAGAATACCATTAACCAGAATACATTTGTACTATAAAAATAACAATTCAACCACATCCATATAAAATAAAGTTGTCATAGAAAACCCAACCATGGTTAGTCAGAGATGTCAGGAAATATTCACAAGTGTCTATTAGTTGAAGAGGGGAAATAAGCTGCGGTTTTATTACAAGAATGCAGACAGTGAAAGACTCATCTTTACAGCTTTTTAGCAGTTAAAAACATTTGTCTAGTAAGACAAAGTCAAACATGACATTGCTTGATTAACTACATTAAAGCTCAGGGCTGCGTCAAGCATAAAAAAGACAATCCTTATCCTACAGGATCGTACATATAAAATGCACATTACAATTTTTTTTTAAATGTTGTCCACATGCCCTAGACCGCAGCCGAGCAGAGTTAAGTTATTGAAATTCTGGCAATATGTGAAACGCAGTAAAAATATAAATATGCAAAGGGAAATACAGTTTGGCATTGGCGAGCACAAAAAATATAAAATCATTTCAATGACAGTTTCGTGGGGGGCTCGATGAGAGAGACCTCTTCGTACCTAGAGAGAAACAATATGGTATAAATAAACAAGCTTTCATTCAGACCCACCATTCATGTTCAAGCTAATAGAAATCTATAAAATTACAATATGAACAAGTAGTATCCTAGAACAAAAAATAAAATAGCCATGTGTGTAAGCTTACTGGCTATTTTAGATTAGAATTGCAAATGGATGGATACCAATGGCATGTATACATTAGGGAAATATGCCAACATGACGAAAATAAATCCATCTGTATGGTCCACTTACTTTGCGCCCTTGTACTTCTCCCTCACTGACTGCTGCGCATGAGTAGCAGCATTGAGGTACATTTGGTACAGATCCTCTATGCATGGCATCAGGTCTTCTAAAGAGTTGCCTGTCACCTCCGCCAGAGACTTGGACTGAAATAAAACAAATTAAACAGTCAGAAAAATGCACAAAACTCAAATAGTCACTGCAAACCGGTTCATTCTAATTTAGGGCAAAGATTTCAGGTGACAAAAGATCTGCGTTGAGGAAAAATTATTGTTGGTGAATAAAAGGCCGCAATTGAACATAGGTTTGCTGCCTATCTCGTGCTACAGTTGTATAAGGACAATGTTCGGTTTAAACTTTAAAGTGTGGAAAATAAAACACTGCATGGTACCCCCTGAAGATCAAATGCAATCAAGAGATTGCTTGTCAGGGATGAGCCTGGGAATTGAAAATATTGGGGAAGAGATTCACTGTATTCCCCATGTCAGTAAGCAAACCTGTCAACTGGGGAATAGACTACTTTTCAAACACATCTTACAAAAGCAGACTTAATATGGCACTGACTTTAGTGAGGTGGAAATAACATTGTTTGTGCCAAGTTTAGGTACAGAATTTAATAAGACAAGGCCACTTGCCCTTCAGTGACAACTAATTGGCTAGTGCACCAAGGCCATTAGCAGTTGTAAATCTCGGTTTCACAAAGTTTACTCCGAGTTGTGATAAGCTAGGTGAGTTACCATCAATATATGAATGTTTGGGCAGCAAGTGAGACAAAAAAAAGCCTGATTATTACTGTGAAGACTTGCATATTTACATGAGGAGAGGTTCATGACACACCAAAATGTGTTGATTGTTTCTCTCCCCGAGTAGCCCAACAGACAGTGTGAGCCAGTGGCACATACACCGTAGGGAGAGAATTCCTGTTAGCACCAGCTACCAAATCCTAGCCTACCGCTCTGAGGCAAAGACCTGTTTAAGATGCTTTATTTTGAGTGGAGCATCAAGGCCGAACCAGAGGGCCATGAAACTCCTACCCTGCTACAACACTTACAGCAGCATTGCAAACTTACCCATGAGCCTCCTGTTATAGTGTGGTTTGCCAAAATAAAGGCAGCAGCAGCGGTCTGAGAGGGGAGGTACTTTAGGAATGGGTCAGAGTCTACTAGACTGAGCTCCCCTAGGAACTAAGGAAACAAAGACAACATTTGTAAGAAAGAACTCACCAAATATCTATAAAAAAAAGTATTTCAACTTAGACACTCCAGTGATTTTTGTGAAAAGTGATATCCCAAGTATAAATAGATTAAAGTACACACTAAACAGTACAAAATGCTGCACAAAAGTGTTTAGACAACTGTAAACTTCAAGGAGTATGGCATTCAAGGAGTTAGTCTGATGTGATCAGCCTCCCCCTTGCTTGAGGAATAGAGAACAAAAGAGTTAAGGCCCACCCTCCCACTTGTGCCATTTCATGATACCTGGACCACCTATTGAGATTTAAGTAAATCGGGTGTTAAATGAAGTGAAACAGACTGGAGTAGGACTTTAAAATTACAAGATGTGAACACCACTACAATGTGTACACTACTCACCATTGACAAGCTCTCCACCTTGTTGCTGACAGGCTGGGTGAGAAAGTACTGGGTGAGAAACTGGTTGATGGTGGGAGAGGCCAGATCAAAGGAGAGCACTTTCAGCACCAGATGCTCCATCCGCAACACTTGCTTTTTGGTGTAGGTGTCGTCCGTGATGTAAACAAACTCTGCCACCTCCGGGGGGTAGATCTCTTCGAATTTCCTGCATTTGAAGAAAAACCAGTGAGTGATCAAAGCACACATTGCTTAGATTGACACTATCAATTAAAGGAGTACTTCATCTCTAGGGTTTACTTTCATTTAAAGGGATAGTTCCCACCAATTAAAGTTAGTCAGATGTTGGTGCCAATCTTTTCTATTAATTTGGGACAGACACCTAATACAGTGGGCTCTACACAACATAGCACAGACTTGGTTTACTCTGCACACAAGGTGATGCTGTGGGGGTCGACAACACTTACGAGGCCAACAGCATGGCAGCGGTTCCGACCAACTGCAGCTTCCCCCGCAGGACTGACATGGAAGACAGGAAACGGTCGATGTAGTTCACAGCAAGGTATAGAGTCTCGTTCTGGAGCTTGTACTCCTCACCAACCTCCACCAGCCAGTCAACAAGGATAGCTCGCATGCTGTAGGTGATATCTGGCTGCTTTTTCATGTAGCCTGCTTTTGGTCTGGACTTAACCTTGGGACAAGAGCACAAATGGAAAAACTGTAGTTATTGTTCAGTGATTTGTGTGACAACTGAACAATGAATAGCACACATCAGTTTGCTCACCTCCATTTCCCTAAGATACGCATGTATTTCTGAAGCATACTCTGTTGCTGCGTTCATGTCCACTGGCTTCTCTTCACCTTCAATAACTGACATATCCATGGGACAATCTATATAGAGGAAAATGTGACTTTTTAATCCAGAGAAAATACCAGTTCTCCACAGGGTTTTAAAAGTGTTAAAAAAAAAAAGCTATGTGGATTATTACTCAAATACTCACCACCAAAACTGCCATCCATGTTTGACAAACATGTCACAGGTATGTCAAGAGAGGCGAGAGGCTGCCTGAGACATGTAACTGTTGGGTTCAGTTTTAGGGGGGAAATCTCTGTGGAGGGCTTGGCTTTGAGGGACACCCTTTTCCTGGAGAAGGCAGCATCTGGCTCATCCAGGTGAATCTGAAAAGCTGGCTGCTTGGTGCCCAGCTTCTCTGCATAACTTTTAGGTACTTCATTTTCACTTTTGCAGGACAGCACCTGAAATGACAGTTTTAAAGATCAGACAAATATTTCAGTACCCATGGTTTCGACAATGAGTTAGTTCCACCTAGTCATTTAATGCTAATTAATTAATAATATAGGAAGAAATGTTTGAAAACGCAAGTTAGCCATCCCAATGTTTAACACAAGACATTGACAGCATAAAATGGCGGACTACTTTGGAGGGTACCTAGCTAGTTAGCGGACATTAACACATTACTTGACAAAACGTTGTAATTTTAAATTAAATATACTGTTATTGGTCGTCAAACTATAACCTATATTTATGACCGTGTTTTCTTAAGATGATCAAATTTTAGGTAGTAAGTAAGCTAGCCACCAAGCTCAATTTACATGCCAGTTATGCTAGCTAGGCAACAAGTCTGTGTTTGTATAGTGTTCGCTGGTTGTGGCTAGTTAGAAAAGCTAGCTAGAAGTTAACAACCTGTTTTGTGCCGCGAGTTTGAAGTTTGCTGCATTGGTTGTTTTGCAAACCTCCCAGAACAGTTCTCTGTGGTGCTTTGGGGACAATGTTCTCCTGGTTGTCCACCCGGTTTTTAATTGGACCCCTCAGTCTGGACAGCATATTTTCTTGGTTTTGGTATTCTGGCAGTGGAACATCAACCGCGATTCCTTGTCCTTGGTTTGATCCTGACATGTTATCCTCAGTTTCTGGTTCACCAAACAAGTCACTGCAGAAACGTGCACTTTGTTACAAACAAAAATAAAACCTTGACGGTAAAGAAATACCGTACCGAATAAAAACTGTGACTTACAAATTGTATTAGATAGTACAAAGAGACTACCTCTGTTAGCAAGCTAGCTAGTACAGTAGCATAAGTTATCACACACACGTCGGTGGTGTTGAGATGGCAACAACGTAAGTCGGAGCTGCAAATTTAAAACCCTATTTTTAACGTGGATGCAAAAAAAATCATCTTCTGCATGAAAACCGACATTAGCGCGACATGCTGTTTGACTAAATTCAATAAATGTAGCTAACTATCGCGCAACCTTTATCTACATACAGTCCCTTGTCCTCTCAAAATATATATTCATGCAGAAATTTTGCTTGTTCTCAGTTCAAGTAGCCCGCGACTATTGAAACGGCCAATCACAACCGAAGGCGAAACGGCCAATCTCTACGTCACGCATCTACGGCGGCTGATACAACTCAGATTTAATGTGTCCGCGAATACGCAGGCCGTTGCGATTTCGTCGGAGTGTCAGGTTTGTTGTCAGCTAAGGCGGGACAAACTGACAAGGTACTTTTTTCATAATTTTAATTAATATAATATCGTACATTTATGATCTATCTGAGAGCATCTCAAAGTCTTGTTACACTCACTTATGTTATACACAGAGACAACCCCACCCCATGACAAAAAATAAATAAATGTATTTGTGTATTTAAATACTCTAGTCTATATACTTCAATAGAAATATAACTGCCAAACATGAAGGATGATATTTTCAAGTGCCAACCTATAAAACAGAACATATAACTGAATATACACTACCAGTCAAAAGTTTGGACACACCTACTCATTCAAGGGTTTTTCTTTATTTTTACTATTTTTTTCATTATAGAAAAATAGTGAAGACATAAAAACTATGAAATAACACATATGGAATCATGTAGGTACCAAAAAAGTGTTAAACAAATCAAAATATATTTTATATTTGAGATTCTTCAAATAGCCACCCTTAATGACAGCTTTGCACAGTCTTGGCATTCTCTCAACCAGCTTCATGAGGTAGTCACCTAGAATGCATTTCAATTAACAGGTGTGCATTCTTAAAAGGTAATTTGTGGAATTTCGTTCCTTCTTAATGCATTTGAGCCAATCAGTTGTGTTGTAACAAGGTAGGGTGGGTATACAGAAGATAGCCCTATTTGGTAAAAGACCAAGTCCATATTATGGCAAGAACAGCTCAAATAAGCAAAGAGAAATGACAGTCCATCATTACTTTAAGACTTGAAGGTCAGTCAATACGGAACATTTCAAGAACTTTGAAAGTTTCTTCAAGTGCAGTCGTAAAAACCATCAAGCGCTATGATGAAACTGGCTCTCATGAGGACCGCCACAGGAATGGAAGACCCAGAGTTACCTCTTCTGCAGAGGATAAGTTCATTAGAGTTACCAGCTTCAGAAATTGCAACCCAAATAAATGCTTCACAGAGTTAAAGTAACAGACACATCTCAACATCAACTGCTCAGAGGAGACTGTGTGAATCAGGCCTTCATGGTCGAATTGCTGCAAAAAAACACTACTAAAGGACACCAATAAGAAGAAGAGACTTGCTTGGGCCAAGAAACACGAGCAACGGACATTAGACCGGTGGAAATTTGTCCTTTGGTCAAATTGGAGATTTTTGGTTTCAACTGCCGTGTCTTTGTGAGGCGCGGTGTGGGTGAACGGATTATCTCCGCATGTGTATTTCCCACCGTAAAGCGTGGAGGAGGAGGTGTTATGGTGTGGGGGTGCTTTGCTGCTGACACGTTCTGTGATTTATTTAGAATTCACTTAACCAGCATGGCTACCACAGCATTCTGCAGCGATACGCCATCCCATCTGGTTTGGGCTTAGTGGGAGTATAATTAGTTTTTCAACAGGACAATGACACAACACACCTCCAGGCTGTGTAAGGGCTATTTTACCAAGAACGAGAGTGATGGAGTGCTGCATCAGATGACCTGGCCTCCACAATCCCCCGACCTCAACCCAATTTAGATGGTTTGGGATGAGTCCGACCGCAGAGTGAAGGAAAAGCAGCCAACAAGTGCTCATCATATGTGGGGACTCCCTCAAGACTATTGGAAAAGCATTCCAGGTGAAGCTGGTTGAGAGAATGCCAAGAGTGTGCAAAGCTGTCATCAAGGCAAAGGGTGGCTATTTGAAGAATCTCAAATATAAAATATATTTTGATTTGTTTAACACTTTTTTGATTACTAAATGATTCCATGTGTTATTTCATAGTTTTGATGTCTTCACTATTATTCTACAATGTAGAAAAGTCAAAATAAAGAAAAACCCTTGAATGAGTAGGTGTGTCCAAACTTTTGACTGGTATTGTATATAGCTAGGCCAACAAAATATGGGTTTAGACATCAAATCAAATTTTATTTGTCACACACGTGTTTAGCAGATGTTATTGCGGGTGTAGCGAAATGCTTGTGCTTCTAGCTCCGACAGTGCAGTACTATCTAACAAGTAATATCTAATAATTTCACAACATATACCCAATACACACAAATCTAAGTAAGGAATGAATTAAGAATATATACATATATGGACGAGCGATGTCAGAGCGGCATGGACTAAGATACAGTAGAATAGTATAGAATAATAAAGAATTCAGATTATGTAACATAATTCTAGTATCTTACACAAAACAAACATAAAGCTGGAAAGTAAACTCTATACTCTAAACAAAACAAAAGCTATTACAAATGGAGTGTCAAAGTTTGCATCCTCTTTGCTCAAGTTTGATATTATGCCTCATTGAAGAAATTCATCAAAGAATCCAAATCGTAGTTATCCAGAACTTCCAGCAGCAATGACACCTTTGTCTTCACATTCTGTCCTTTGAATTTGAATTTGTCGATGAAGAGGTCCGTTATCATACCTGGGGAAACGGAAAAACACACACACACACACACACAGGTTACTGTCATGGTAGTTTTGCATAACTATACTGTCAAATTCGTTTTGCACCAGGAGATAAGGATCCCTGGCAAGCTAGGCTACTGTGATCGCTGAACATTTAATTTGTTTTTAATTCTAGTGAAATGAGAATGTTAGAGCAATAACTATACATTGAGATACCATAAAGTCTTTCCAGGTGAGCTGGTTGTTTCTTGTATTCCTCTAGCAGATAGGCAGACTCATCTAGAATGTTACGATATTCTGGAATGAGGAAGTCAGCATTCCCCTCGTGAACCTGAAGCTCCTACCAAACACACACAGCATACACACACAGCGATATGTGAGCAAGAGTTGCAATATTAAACTAGTTTCATTTTTCTCAAATCACTGTTTGCAACACTGGTACTTACTTTTAATGCATCAATCAGCTGAACCTTTTTGGCCAATAGCAGCTGATACTCAAGCTTCGGATGAATCATCTTGAGTGTGTGGCCCACTGAATCGTCATTGATATCTGGAAATTAGAGCCGCAAATACAATTGTGAGATTGTCTATATTGGCCTGGATAGAGACAAGATAAAGATAATATGTTTTTTATTTCATGAACAGACATAACTGTTTCACTCCATCGTCAATAACTCTAACTAGTAGCCTAAAAACAGATAATAATGTAACTAGCTAAAGACCTACCATAAGAAATGTTGAGATTGTTTTTTCTTTTGGTGGCTTCTTTGGAGAGGACATCCTTCAGTATGGAGATGGTGGAAATGTTGTCAGACTTGAAGTGGCCTTCCCCTTTACTAAAATGACAAAGGGGGGAGAAGAAAACCCATATTGAATGTACAGTCTTAATTCATTCTCCCTAAAGTACAATGGCAAAAAGTATGAGAGGTGTGCTTGATTTCAAGCTTTAGTTTGCACTTTTGGGATTATTCCATTGGTTACAATTACTGGGAAAACTAAACCAAGCACTCTGATTGACGCATATCCCTAAGGGGATAAATTAAGTTGTATTGAATTAATTTAATTCCTAACCAGTATGTAGCTTCCAGCTGCGTGCCAAGGAAAGTGTTCTGGAAGTAGAAGGTGATATTCTCCCCTGCTGGAGTCTTCTCTGGGACCTCTGGCAAGCAGAAGAGGACCCAGGAGTGGATCTCTGCAAAGCTGAATTGGCCAACTAGACTCAAAGTGTTCATGGGTCTGTTTGGGGGGGATGGAGAGAAAATGGGAGATAATGAAAGAAGACAGAAAAAGAGTGAGATTGAGTCAAACACTGTCTTTCTTTCTGTAGACTATTACCATATAGGACCATATAGTCTTACTCAACTTCCGGCACCAGTGGCTGGGAGGTTGCTGACTGCTCTCTCAGATATGATCAGTACCCTGGGAACCATCTACTGCTGTTGTGCCCTTGAGCAAGACAAGTCTGCTCCAGACTGACAATTTGCCACAACCCCTCGGGGTGCATGTGTGTGTGTACGTGCCTAGGGGGTCAATTCTTTTTTTTCTTTTATAGCTGTCTAGCATCCATTAAGTCTGTTTTAAATGTTAGTTCATGTTAGTTATTGTTAGTTCATTTAAGTTGTCCTCAAAGCAAAGTGTTATTAACAGGCCAAAGGAATCACATTGCCGCACAGCCCAGATAGGTTTTGGCAGACTGACCAAATTTGGCACAACAAAGTCTTTGTAAAAAGGCACCTGAACAGCTTCTACCCCCAAGCCATAAGACTGCTGAACAGTTAATCAAATGGCCACCCGGACTATTTACATTGACCCGCTTTATTATTTATTAATTCATCTTAATTGTTTTGTACTGACTCCCTTGCACTGGCTCTATGCACTCACTTGACTCTACCCACACACTCACACATACTACTCTGACACTCCAACACACGCGCACACACACACGCACAGACACACTTTCACACTTCGCATACGCTGATGCTACTCTGTTTATTATATATCCTGATTGCCTAGTCTCTTTTACCCCTACCCACATGTACATACTGTATTACCTCAATTACGTCAACTACCTCGTACCCCTGCACATTGACTCAGTACTGGTACTTCCTGTATATAGCCTCATTATTGTTTTTATCGTGTTACTATTTCCTTTTTATTAGCAAATATTTGTCTTACTTCTTAACTCTGCATTGTTGGGAATGGGCTCGTAAGTAAGCATTTCACTGTAAAGTCTACACCTGTTGTATTTGGTGCATGTGACCAATAAACATTTATTTTATTTGATACTAGTGCTTTATCCTTCTCCTTACCTGTCCTGTTCAATGGTGTGAGTTCTCTGGTGAAGGGACAGGGGTTTGATAAGGTACTGGCGTACCTGGCAGGTCTTGGGCTGCAGGCGTGGGGTGATGTAGGCCTGCAGGGTGCCATATTGGCCCTCAATGGACCTCACCTGGAGAAGGGAGAAGATGCTGTGACACAAGTCATGAGAACACACAGCAGTGTTCCCCTCCGCATTGCAGAGGCAGGTGGGACTGGGAAGGAACTGGGAGAGTGGTACTTCTAATGGTTTCAATTTACATGTTTTTATTAATTGCCATTAGTACAAATCTAAATTAATAGTTATTGGGCTAAAATCTGTAAGAACTGACTTTAAAACATACTCTTAAAAAAAACTCTCACCTTCAGCTCAAGCCGTGTAGTATTTGCTTGGCATCTGTACGTAACGAGGAGAAAATTGCCTTTTGGCTGCGGGAACAGATAGCATAATTAGTGCTTTGAGGAGTCTAAAGCATTCACTTGTAGTATTTGTATGCTCTCTGTACTAGGACATCTCACCTCTGAATCACATTCGCTGAAACTCACGACAGCAGAGTTCTTGTCGACATCCAGCAGATCAATTGGTACATCACTCTGTAAAGAAAACAATACTAACATTACAATCCATGACATAAAAATCCACAAGTCATCAAATAGTCGTACTGTATAATTAGCAGATCTCTCTCATGCAAAGAAACTTTCAAACCTCTCTTTCGGGTTCAATACACAACATAAATACAGAGTCAAGTCAATTTGTTTCACCTGCAGCAGCAGATTGTCGATGGCCGTCTGCACTTCCAGGGTGAGGCTGTAGCTGGCGTCGTCCTGACACAGGGTGAACTTGTCGTTGACGCTGAACACGGGCATGGCGGAGACCGCCGTACTAGACTGGGAGGTCTGCTGGTACTTCTCACGGCCCTGAACGACCTTTATCTGCAGTTGGTCTAGCTCTTCCCTGAGGGGGACATGTGCTGTGGGTTCATACTGGGAGAATTGTAACAATAACAACAGACAGTATCTGTCCTCATATTTAAGTTAGCTAACAAATGTTTTGCTACACACAGGACTTCACTTTGGCTGTTGAATTAACCTTGCCAACACTGAGTTTTGCTTACAAAGTTCCATTGATATATATTGCAAATGCAGGTGACAACAACAACTGTCCACAAGTATACCTGAGAGCTGCCACTTTGCTCTGGGTCTCTCGACTCATCTTGACTTCCTCTCCAGCGCCTGCCTCAGCCTGCTGGGGCTCTGTGGTCAGCCCTGTCACCCACCCTGGACACATACATATTATTTCAAGTCGCTCACAACATTGTATCTGTATCTCCTATAGAGCATTGTGAGCAGCAAACAGTCAGCGGACATTCGTTTTTTCTCTCTCTAGTGGTTCTTTTTTCCATAGCTCTTGTGCATAAAACAAATCCTTTCTTTCGTTGATAGCTCACCTGTGTATGTGGCTGTCAGAACCTCGTCATAAGACTCCTTCCCAACACAGCCACCCTGGATAGAGGTGACGCTCTCCAATAACACCTGGTGGACAAGTTAGTATCCCAAAGACATGGATTTCTACAATATTCTCTCAACTTTAGGATAGAAAGTTTGTTATTTCACCGCATTTTACAACATAAAGACATTTCTTTCAACTTTGAATTAAAATAAAGTGTCAATTTTCCCCCTGAATTGCAGATGATATGCACAGGGCCAGTAGGATATAGCATATAAAAATATGATTTGTGGACTTACATGCTCAAAGCGCAATGAGGGCTCATTGGAGCTGTCAAACCCATAGACCTCCACTGTCCCATCGTCCCTGCCAACAAGGATGTCTTTCACCCCGTCACCCAGGATATCATATGTGTCGATGCACAAAACACCTAGTAGAAACAACCATAAAAGAAGAAAATGGGAATAAGCTCAATGAATGGAATGATGCTATATGATTGAGTGATGCCCAACATGATAAGTCAATGTTAATAACATTCTTATAACATACAATGTTAATAAGTGTGCTAATTGTGTTTCAGTGCATAGATACTCTGAGTCTCTGACAGATGAAACATATACTAGTTTACATCTTCTTTAACAATATCGTACCTCCTTTCTTTTTCTCATTATCAATCTCCCATTTGGAAGAGGAAGAGGAATCAGTTATCCTAATCAGTCCCAGTTTGCCATCCACAGTTCCATAGAGAATGTCTTCGCCATTAGTCCCTAAAGCAGACGGTGGGGTAGAAGTAGACCAGTTTGCTGTAAGTACAGGGATGTGTGAAATTGAAATTTGAGTTCAGTATAAGGATTTTATACTTGCCTCCATCTCTATTGTACAGCTCCAAAACTGAGGGAGGACCAGGGACTTCAATATCATACACAAGCTCAGATCCCTATGGGCAAGAAAACACAAACTCACTGAAGTACTCTGTAAGTCGCTCTGGATAAGAGCGTCTGCTAAATGACTAAAATGTAAATGTAAATGTAAGTACTCATTGAAGTACTTATATACTCATACTGCAGTACTCATACACAATTTCCATTCACCCATTCACCTGCAACACTCTGAGAACTCGGTCTTGACATGCCAACACAGGGACAATGCGGCCCAAGTTCTCAGCAGGCAAGCACACAATGTCATTAATTTTGTCTCCAGACAGGTAGTAGTCTTGATCCTTGCAGTCACAGTAGTGGTTGTAGATGTAACTCGCACACACAAAAAGGTCTGCTCCTGAAACGTGCCTGAAAAACACATTGTAGGCACAAAAACAAACCCACAATTCCCCTTATTTATAAACCAAATAAAGAACGCTCCAAGTGTCTTTAATAATAAAAGCTAGCCTATACTCTCGCAAAACCATACTCCCAAGTCTCGTTCATCACTGTTGACAAACATGTGTAGAAGGCCTGGAACCGAGGCAAGGTAACCTATAATTCACATCAAAAAGTTAAAACTCACATCGCATTGATGCTTTCTGTAAGGTTGGCCTCAAAGGACAGGAACTGTTTGCCTTTCTTGGTGTATCCCTTCACTTCTGAGCCAGCACACACAAAGATCTTCTCCTGTGGGGTTCCAAGAGCCCCACCAAGGTCCAGTCTGGTTATCTTCTGCCCTGGCAAGGTCTTGAACACAGGCTGGAAAAGATAGCTACAATCAACATTCATGGAATGAAACTTTATTTATTCATTACACAATGAGAAAGGAAACTTGTATTTTTGAGGACACAGTACCCATCCCACCGAACAGCACAGGGTCAGCTGCAGAGCAGCTTCCCTGGTGCAGTTAGGGATTAAGCTGTGCCTTGTTCCTGGGCACAACGGCAGTAGGTATTCATATGAAGTCCTTGAAAGTGGCTGTATTCTGCTAGCCTGGGTGCCAGTTTGGCTCTGATTTAGCCAACAGTGATGAATGAGTAGGCTCCCCAAAACAAACTGGCACCCAGGCTAGTATTTCAATGTTGTTAAATATGTAAGACTCAATACCTACCACAGCTTCTCCTTTTTTCATCCCAAAACAAGTTATCACGCCATCATGATCAGCAACCGCAACCTGAGACACACAAAATGACATTTCTAACTCAAGAGTGCTTGGGACATTGTTCAAAACGTATATTCAAAACCAACCACAAGGTCTATTTATGGGTCACCTCTAATAATGCACATTCACATTTCAGTACCTTTTGGGTTGCTTTGCGTCCCAAGGCAGGGAGGAGCCTCATGGTTTTCTGAGATATCACACCGACCTGTGTTAATGAATGTGACAGCCAGTCAGTCAGTATCACAAGTAATCTAGTTACTGAAATCAAAGTTGGCAGAGTACAAAAAAAAACAAGCTGTCCAACTCTTTTTCCCACTCAATTTAGGCTACTGTTTAGCCATAACATTAGTGACATGATCATGGGTCAAAATGTAGGAAAAAGCTACCCAGTTGAATTATCTAGCTAGTTATACTAGCAATACATGCAACTCAGTTACCTGTAGATAATCAACTCGGTTGAGGTTGATCTCCATGATGTCCTTGGCTTGATGTGAGTGTTTTCTCGGCAGAAATTGGTGTGCAATTCAATTGATTAGCTAGCTAGCTAATAGCTATATCTTAATTATCCAAAAGGTTTCTGCCCAGTAACGTTAACAGTTTATAAGCCATTTTTTTCAGAACGGCGTTACAGGTATCTAAATCAACGTTAGCTAGCTAATAAAGATAGCTGGCTAACATGCGAGGTAAACAAAAAGCATTTGGTCAGATTGGGATTATTCTGTAGTAGGGATTAGCCTAGTTGGTTAATTTAGCTGGCTCGCTAAAACTGTAGCTAGTCGGAATGCAGGTGACAACTGACATATGAATATATTCTATATAGCTGGCACATCGTTATTTGAATTACTTAAACCATAACGTTAGCTAGTTTATCGACATTATAGTAGCTAGCAAATTAAGGTTGTTGTCGAGATAGCTAGCATCTAATTCTGCTGTGAGCACACTGGACCCGTTACCATGAACAACGTTGTTCATTTGAAGAAGCTTCAATATCATTGGGTGATGGTGGTGTCGGGTGTTATTCAACGTAGATTCTGAATGGTTTAGCGGTTCCAGTATTGTTGTCTTCCTGGTTAGTAGAAAGTGGCCATCCTCAAATAAAAACCAAACCAATAAAATCACCGATGCTCTAAAAAGGAGTAAAAAAATACTACTTGATACAAATCATGTTTATATTAGTGAATATGGAGGTTATAAATCTCATTCAAGGTCATTTTTTTCATTTAAGAGAATGGAGTAATTTATTCCAGATCTACACAAACATGGTTTCTCTACAAGTAAATAAAGACATTTAACACGGGCATGCATTGAATCGGACAACTATAGGGGTATTAGCCTCAAATCAGTTTAATCGAACGTGAATTTAAAGACATTTTCAATTAGAAAACCTATTCAAAATGCAAATATACACTTGCATTTGAAGCCAGCCTAGTCCTTCCCATTTACTGCAGAACATGTGCTTTGTGCACAGACTGAGGAACTGCTGGTATAGTGAAACTGATTAATTTCAAGCATAAATCCTACAACTACATGTCCTTGTACCATTCAAGTCTTCAAAATACAGCATATATGCTGCTTTTTCATTTCAGGGCCCTTTTGGACTCTGCCAACACATTTTCTAAGTAGTGAGTTACATGGCATAGATCACATTTCAAATTCAAAGAGTAAAAACGTGTTTTAAGACAAAATCATAACCAATGCTTGCCGCTAAGAAAACTAATGTATAAAATGGAATTAGTGGATGTAAAAAAAAAGAGCAACTGACATCTCATCTCGCCTTTGAAAAGCACAATATGATTAAGCTATACAAAAATGACTGCAACTATGTATAGTACAATTGAATTATCTAATCTCAGAAGTCTTTTTTTTTTTTTTTTAAGAAGAACAAGTATTTCCCATGAATAAATAAATCATACAGGACAGACCAAAGACATTTAACCATCATAAGGTCAATCCTTATAAGTAGAACACATCAGATAGTCAGCTGGTGTTTATTCCCAAAGAGAGAGAGAAGAGGGGGTGGAGGAGGGGGGAGTGAGTGTTCAGCTGTTCCATAAAGCCATATCGAAAACGATCGGGGGTTTTCAGTGCGTCGTAGGCCGAACCTCAGCCTCCGCTCTAGCATTTGAACAGCGCCGCAGGAAGACAGACCAGACTAACATTCAAAAAGGTTTTTTTCCTCGCTCTCAAAGTTGTTTGTCAGTCCCTCTTGAGTTGAAATGCTGCCACGCCCCTTACAGTACAAACTATGGTTGTGTGGGAACAGGAAGTAAGGTCACACTATGGTGGGGGCCAGGCGGCTCATAAAGGCGATACTGTTGAGGCACATCTTTCTGAAGAAGGGGGGGCAGGCAGGCTTCATGATGAAATGCTCCAGCAGGATCCGCAGCTCTGAGAACAGGGTGCTGGGACAGGTGGACAGGGAGATTAGCGGGATAGGGGGAAACGATGGTTTGAGAAATGATTTCATCAACATCAAATACATAGAAAAATGCAATTCGCCATATTTGGTATTGTACAATTATCCTACATATTAAAATTACTTCACAAAAGTCAAATGAGGCTACTTACCGGCAATATGGGTTTCTCCTTGAAGTATAGCGGAGAGTTATAAACCTGTAGTAAATGAAAGGCTGCAGCAAGCTTCCCTGGCCACTGTAAACACAAAAAACAATCATTAATCAAGTGACTGGGGAGGACAATCGATTAATTCTTATCTCAGTGCATACTGGTATAGTAAGACATCGACTAAGAAGGAAAAACCCTAATCTGACTTCAGTCTAAGGTACCATTCAAATGTGCAGCGAAATTTACCAAGAAACAGACACATACCTGAAGAGCATGAATATGGTGGCTGGCATGAGGAAGATCTCATTGCAGGCGATGAACTTCAGGATGTTCTGCTGGTTGACCGAGAGCTTGTTGAGGAAGTTCCTCATGAAGGGCAGGCTATTGGGGCCCATTGCCTACAAGTGGAATTATACACATCAGGAGCACCACATGACTAAACTAGCAGAGACATAGAGCACCTTATACACTGTACATTTTCCATTAATGCCCTAAAACCAGAAATGTCCAATTGAGGAGCAAAATGACCATTTTACCTAGCCAAAACTAGTAAAAGGGTATTTTATAAAATACCCTTTTAAGTGTTGGCTATGCTTTACTCAACTGGCTTTGTATGGCTTCACTAACGTTGAAATGTTTTGGAATCAAGAGAAGATACTTACATCAAGAACCTTCTTTGTGTAGGTGGTTGCATGAAGCAACGAGAACAGGAAGACTGGGAATATGCTCACTGTAGACTGCGGTTAAGGGGCAAACAGCATTAAAGATTGACAACAATGCAAAATAAACATTGAGGTCAGCATCAAATAGTGCTGTCAATCAATGCCATCTTGTTAATAGGTTTTTAGTAGGTTTGCATAACTGAAACCATGACCCCCAAGCATTACAAAAACCTTCCTGCAACACAATTGGCATTCTCCCCAAACCAGTCTGGTGGTGATATACCATGCTCTAGCTTTATCAGAGACCCTTATGACAGAACAACCAAGGCATGGTGATATTAGCCTGGCATGACAATGACCATAGGAGTTGGCTATACAGCATAAACAGATCTGGGACCAGGCTATGGTGATAAGGCCTTTATGTATGGTTGAGAGGATACTTGTGATAGGGTAAGAGTTGACCAGGATGAGGGAGTACAGCAGGTAGTGACAGCTGTCCTCTTGGAGTGCCTGGGTTAGGAAGGCTCTGCTGAGCTGGAAGTGGGGGAGCCGCTGGTGCAGCCGCAGAGCACTGGTGAGGGCGTTGGCCAGCAGCGCACGCTGATAGAAATTGGCGACCGCCTCGGGTCTGGAAAATGTAAAGAAGAAACAGATAAATGCATTACTCTGAGGGAACTCAGACTGATTAACTATACTGAACAAAAATATACAAACCCAACAATTTTACTGAGTTACAGTTCATATAAGGAAATCAGTCAATTGAAATACAAGTATTAGGCCCTAATCTATGGATTTCACATGACAGGGTAGGGGCACAGCCATCAGAATGAGTTTTTCCCCAACAAAAGGGCTTTATTACAGACAGAAATACTCCTCAGTTTCATCAGCTGTCCAGGTGGCTGGTCTCAGACGATTCAGCTCATGAAACATGGAAACAACACTTTACATGTTGCATTTATATTTTTGTTCAGTATATATTTTGGAGTATATAAAAATGGTGGAAAAACAATTTGGTCCAGAATATGCTATAAAAGTAAATGTGGTGGCATCAGGTGATCATTCCAGACATTTGATAATGTTATTAGTAAAACATCTGTTCATTTGGCAGTTCTGCATTGGTTGTCCTTGTCAGGTATTGTTGCTATATTGCTATGTGCACATGCAGAAAAATATTTCCCTGGTGCTGGAACTGAGTAAACAAAAATAATGCAAAACCCAAACTGCACAATGCAGTAGAAAACCAAACCCAATGACCAGTCCCTATCATAGCGTATTGCTTTCTAAATAGACATATAGACAAAGCAAACAATTGGAGCATTGACCCTTACCCTAAGAGAGGTAGAATGAACATTACTGAGCAATAGACGGTGAAGAGCCGCGAGAGCCACATTGCCGTCTCTAGTTTGTTAGCCAACATGAATTGCTGTGAAAAAAGAGAGTACATTCAACTTCATAAGATTAGGAAAAACTAGACTAAATCATCCACTGTAGAATCACCGTCCACTGTAGAAGCACAACCATAGGCCTATATTGTATCAGTATGAGAACTACGGTTGCGGTAATCCAGATTTTCATACCGTTTTCGTACCATACCGGGGCATACGGCATTACCGAATGTGCACACAAGGCGGGCAAAAACAATTTAGGCAACAGGGATCTTGATCCAAGAGGGGATTGAATGTCTCTGCTGTAACCAAGAAGCTTGATCTTGACATCTAGCCACTCAGCTAGCAAGTTAGCAAACCAAATGCATAGCTGGAGCCCTGAGCTGGATATTATTTATTTGACCCAACTTAGTTTTCTTATAGTCATACTTAACTTATAAGCAGTGGCGTAGCATGCACTCCCCGTCTGTATTTCGAAATATACCGCTTATACCATATACCGGGGTATCGCCCAAGGCTAATGAGCACTATCCAAATGAAATGCAATAAGCCAAAATGTGAGAGCAAAAAAACGAATGTCTAATGTTACCTTACTGCAATGACGCAATGCAGGGACACAATTACATACGCAAAAATGGTTTGCCTTGCGTTGCACTACAAATTTGGGGCTGCACACATTTGCATGTTTTTACAATGCAACTACACAGGACAGTCAATTAGTGTAGCTAATTATGTCCTTACGTTGCGTACTTGCACAAGGTATAAATTAGACTTTAGGCTGGGTTTATCCTCCACCAAACATTCACGGTAACAAAATGTCACTGGAGCGTGCATAAAGTTACAAGCTATGACACGCAGCGAAATGTGTGTGGTGAAGTCAGAGCTTCTACACTAGAGTACATCTAGTGGAGTATAAATCCAGCCTAACAAGTACAATCTATGATCTGATGAAGTAAAAGTGCATGATTACTCACCACTGTCCCTAATTGAGGGGGAGGAGGGGCACTTGTTTGCTCTGTGTCAGCCATCTTCTTGACTCTGGTTTATCCCTGAAAAGAAAAACACATGAATAACTTCTGGCACCCTGACATTGCAAGCCCACTTGAAATGGCAAGAATGAGACAATGCTGCTTAGTTCATGCATACCAAACTCATAGTTCTAACTCTTTCAGGTTTAGGCCAACTTGAGCTCAGAAAAATTATTGGATTCATAATGATAGATGAAGTGAAACCTTGGATACTAAGGCTAGTGATCTGAGAAATGTTCACACATTAACAGGCAGAAGAACACAGTCACTTGGCTTGCAAGCAGAGCATGCCATGTTCATGAGCTGTTTTTGATATGCGGAGTAAAGACGTTAACATCAAAACTAGTTAGCGAGCTAAAACGTTTAAACTGAATCAAGCAAATGTTAGTTAACATACTTAGCTAGTTAACTAGTTAGATGACTAAATTCATCAATATCATTTGTAAGTTAGCATTGACAGAACACAGGCGCTGTCCAGCTAGCTTAGCTAACGTTAACAATTATTAGCCAGAAGTGTGAGACAGTGCCAGGAAATGATAACTAGCGAGCAAATGTGTTGCCTTTATTTAATTAATTGAGCAAACGTTAGCAAGCTGGCTAATGTCAGTGAATAAATTAGCTAGCCTAATGTACGCTAGCTACTAGCTAACGTTGGACTGCCTCCACTGGCACTAGAATGTTCAGCACTTGCTTGTTAGCAAGCTAGCTAATAACGGTAGTTAGCTGATTCACTTTCGTAGCTCAGTATTTCTGTCTAGCTAGCTAGCTAGCTAGCTAGCTAAATAAGCATTCTGTGTAGCTAACGTTGGAGACTGTTTGACTTCAATGTAATACGAATAATGAGATTCAGGATATATTTTCCGAAAATTACCTGAAACTGTCGAGATCAACGTCAGATGTCACTTTTACCAGTGACTGCGTTATTTTGTTGCTAATTTTGCTTCTCAGCCATATGCGTCGTTCCCACCAAAGACAGTACAGTATGAAGATTAGTGATGGGTCATGCGCACAAGCATCGGCTCTGAGAGCCGGCTCTTTGTAGTGAATCAGAAGAGCCGGCTCGCATCGAGTGAGAGCCGGCTCCCAGTTTTTTGCCCATTCGCTGCTTAGGTTTCACTTTCACAGAGGTCTGTTATGATTGGCCAGCATGGCGACCAGCATGCGGCATTCACGTGAGAATTAAGGATGTGTAAACAGAGAGGGGGCGGGGGCAGACACACCACTTGACTCCACTGCAAGTGAAGAGAGAGACAGAGCGGACTGAGGAGCGTGTGTGCGTCTTGCATTGTCGTGTCGTTTAACTATGAGTGACACTAGAAAGCGAAGCAGCATCTGGCTGCAGTTTAAAGATATTGGGAACAAGAAAGCAGAGTGCCTTCACTGCAAAACGAAGGTCACTATAAGAGCAGGTTCCACCACAAACCTGCATAGACATACAAGAACTGTCCATCCTACAGTGCAGTTAGAGGGAGAGAGGGCAAGCCAGCTCACCATCTACTGATCCTGGTGTGTCTCATACCAGAACAACAGCTGCTGTAACGTCTACTGCCATCCCCATGCGTGCAAGTATAACCTCTCCTACTGCAACTGATGTGATGGAGGGGAGACTATGTATTGTTGCCACATCAGTTCCTTCTGAGAGAATCTTCTCCAAAACAGGGCAGATACTCACGGAGAGGCGAAATCGTATCAGGCCTATCAGCCCATCCAAGCTGAGGCATCTGATCTTCCTGAATGCCAACCTGCCCTGAGGACTAATGCTGTTTGCTGGAGTTTGGTTCTGGTTTTGATTCTGTTCTGTGGATTTGTTTGAAGTTTATTGTTAATTTGTGCAATAAAAAAGTTTAATTGAAATAAACAAATGTAAGAGTGGTTTTGTCACAGAATAAATGCACAGAATTAGGCATTATAAGGTCTCTCATAAAAACACTGAAAGCAAAAGGGTTTTCAACACATAAACCATGATTTTTTTCAAAGTTAAGGTAAAATATAGGCTACAAAAGATCCTAAATAAAGAGCCGTTCGGGAGTCGAAAGAGCCGGCTCTTCTTTGGGAGCCGAGTCAAAAGAGCCGGCTCTCAGAAAAGAGCCGAACTTCCCATCATTAATGAAGATAGGCAATAACTGCTTCTCCCTGATCAAGCTGTAGGCGATGTCATTGCGACGTTGGTTAGCTAAGCGCATGCGCAGAAATACGTCATCGGGTCTAAAGGTCGTCTCTCGCGGAAATGTGCTTGCGCATGCCATCAAAAAGGCACTCCTTCGATATAAAGTTGTTTTTGACGAAAATGAAAACGTGTCAGTTTGTCACTTTCACGAGGCAGCTACTTAATACGTTGGCTCGAATCTCACCCGATACAGAACCAATCAGTCGATATAATCGAGAACAATCATCAGAAATCACGCGATATGAATCAACACAGTGGGGCGCCGCCTGACCCACTAGTTGACCTTGGTCAGAAGGTTCAAATCAACGTTTCATATCGTAATTTCCGAATAGGCAAAAAGCATCAATCATGGCTGTACTACACCCCGTATACGTTGGTGGCGGTAATGACCATTTTTATTGTGCTGTAACTAAAACTAGAAGATCTTCTGATGTCCCTTCCCTTCTTCAAAGGCACATAATCGTATTATTTTTTAAACTGTGATTTAAAAAGCTAATGTAATGGATTTTAAAAAGTGTTTTTACCCAGGGATAGCCCGCTAATATGACCCATAGTAGGGAAGAACATGTATTGAGTGCAATTCGATTTGAACATAATCCATTTAAAAGGATTTGCAATTTTGCATTAGCAATCTTTTTGGCTTAAGGCACTCCTTCGATATAAAGTTGTTTTTGACGAAAATGAAAACGTGTCAGTTTGTCACTTTCACGAGGCAGCTACTTAATACGTTGGCTCGAATCTCACCCGATACAGAACCAATCAGTCGATATAATCGAGAACAATCATCAGAAATCACGCGATATGAATCAACACAGTGGGGCGCCGCCTGACCCACTAGTTGACCTTGGTCAGAAGGTTCAAATCAACGTTTCATATCGTAATTTCCGAATAGGCAAAAAGCATCAACCATGGCTGTACTACACCCCGTATACGTTGGTGGCGGTAATGACCATTTTTATTGTGCTGTAACTAAAACTAGAAGATCTTCTGATGTCCCTTCCCTTCTTCAAAGGCACATAATCGTATTATTTTTTAAACTGTGATTTAAAAAGCTAATGTAATGGATTTTAAAAAGTGTTTTTACCCAGGGATAGCCCGCTAATATGACCCATAGTAGGGAAGAACATGTATTGAGTGCAATTCGATTTGAACATAATCCATTTAAAAGGATTTGCAATTTTGCATTAGCAATCTTTTTGGCTTAAATTTCCTGTTTTTGGTGCTGTTCTCAACTGGCTTACCTGGTTAAATAAAGGTGAAATAAATAAAAAGGCTTAGAAATCCTTCTTTAACCTGCCTCCTCCCCTTCATTTACACTGATTGAAGTGGATTTAACAACTGACATCAATGAGGGTTCATAGCTTTCACCTGGATTCACCTGGTCAGTCTATGTCATGGAATGAGCAGGTGTCCTTAATGTTTTGTATACTCATTGTATGTGCATATATTATTACCAACCTCTGGGGAATTAGACACAGGTCCTGTTGCAGCCCAACCTCCAGCTCCAGCCTCAGCCCAACCTCCAGCTCCAGGCCCTTGTTCCAGCTCCAGCTCCACTCCCATCTCCAGCTCCACTCCCACTCCAGCTCCCACTCCCATCTCCAGGCCCATCTCCAGCTCCAGGCCCATAGATGTACAGATGTTGGATCTTAATTTGAGTCAGTTTGCTACAGCAGGAAAATAATCCTGCAGTAACAGGAAATGTGAAATGTGGATTCTAATAAATTGAAATTTTGTCAGGGGTTGATACATTTATGGCAAGGGAAAATCATGTCTGAAATTTCTACGTGGAAATTACAAACTTCAGAAGCCTTTTCAAACCTCAAATACACTACAAGTTAAAAATGTCCTTCATTGCAGAACAGCTTTCCTGCAACAGGGTGATAAAATGTATATCCTACATCTGTATGCTTGAGGTTAAATGTTACCAAAGTTATTTTAAAAATATGTGTACCAGAAAGGTGTACAGAAAACTTGGCGATCAGATCCTGGCCCTCAACACATTCCTTTCCCCTCCCAGATGAGGCTGTGCTGACTGGAATGGGGTCCTTGGGGTTGTGGACAAGGAATGTTGTGTCAACCCCCATACTTTCCAACTCGATAACCTAACAAAAAATTATGTAGAAATAGACAAATAATAAATGAAATTAGATGTTAAAAAAAAAGACATCTAAAAATGCTTATAGGAAAAGAGTTGGCAAAAAGACTGAAATCCTTTCGTAAGAGAAATGTCTGTTCTCTGGATCTTAAATCTGTGTCTCAAATCTAACTCCAACTATCAAATCCAAATCCATTACTTTTTTTAAGTAAAAGTTTCAAAATGTCATGATTTAGTATTGTGACCCTACAGTATATATTCCCACCATTGATTTCAGCCGTCTTAAATAATCTTTGACTTTTAAGGCCATCAGGTTTCCCTTCAACTCCTGACCTCCTGCCTGTAGCTTGTCTGCCTCCTCACTGTAATGGGCTTTTGTTGCAGGTGGTAATGCCTGCCATTTGCCCTGTGTACCTGCCATAACTCTTGACATACAACAGAAAACATGACAATGTCAGTGACATTGTTTTATCTATCTATTCCATCAAGGCGTTACTACAACAAAACATTTACTTGTTGAAACTAAGTAGAAATATATGTCAGATGGAGTCAGTAGACTTTAGAATTTGTTGTTAGACCCATAACGTTCTGAAGAGAAACCCCTCTGATCATTCATCTAAAAATAATAATAATTTACCAACATCAAAGACACACCGATTGAGAAATGCATACAGTCCACAATACTTGAATGCCCGCTTTGCTCTTGTAATTGCAAACAGGTAATTAAAGCCAAACCTGCACAAACATTTTGCTTTCAGGTGGTCCCTCATAAACAGGTTGTAAGCTGACACATTCTGTTTGTAGAGCTTAGTTTTTTTTTTTAGGGACAGCTTGACTCTGGGACAGTTTTCTTCTTTCATTCCCTAACCAATTCTAGAGGAAACAATTGGAAGAAAACACAAATCTGAGTAATTGCACATAATAGTTTATTAAAAGAGTAGACACAAAAATATTGCTCCACCAACTCAGCGTTTTATCTTGCAGATGATTGAAAAAGGAGCCCTTATATACCATGAATGATCTGTATTGTGTCACAACCAGAGGGGCAGTGGGGGGGTGTTTTGAATCTGGGTTTTACCAAGCAATATGAAACTAGAGGCAAAACACAAATAGCTACTGGAAAAAGCTAAAACCCACATTATTATCACAACAGCAGGGGATAGGATCCAGGATTTGCATGACATTTCTTCAGAATTTGAAGTCATAACCCTCTGATAGCTAGTCAAGGGGAAGAGGTAGGGAGTGCATTGGGACCAGGTGATGGAATCCAATAGCCCAACAACGATGGATGAATGAATACTTAATTGTTCCATAGCGGCATTTGTTTGGGAATAATGGCACGCATGTAACACATCACAGAACATTCAACACTTCACTTAAATACAACATAAATATCACAGGACATACTTCACAAGACAAGGTCAGACAGACAAATAGATAGAGGTATACTGTAGGTGGTGAGTTACGGTTTAGTCTTCCTGGATTTAGGAACCTGATGCTGGTTGATATGAATGACTTGTGTGCCCTGTTTGTTCTACAGAGTCGGGGTTTTGAACCTTCGACCTGACAGCAGCTGTTGGTACTGGTCGTATAGTGGGTGTATCTTAGTAACATTTTCTGGATTTATGGATGGTTCTTGATTTGTAGAGTGATGGGATGCTTTGAAACTTGACGCTGCCGAACCATACCACCCATGGAAGCAGAAGGTTAAGATGCTTTCAATTAATGTCTTATATAAAAGGTGAATCATCAGTAAGGAAGTTTCCTAAGTAGTCCTAAGCCAAATGTTTTGCCCAGAACCCAGGGAGATATTACAAAAAGACAAAACCCTTTCTGATGTTCACGGAATACAAAACAAAACATTAATGACCCTCACCTCCACCACACTCACCTCCACCACACCTCTCCTGGTCATTCCCTGGTCAAATAAGGCTTTCGAAACCTCTCTTTGATCAGGAAAAAGTTATTATCTTCTTTGTCCTAAGAACAGAATAACACTTGTTAAGACACATCCTAATCCAGTGTTATACACTGCTCAAAAAAATAAAGGGAACACTGAAATAACACATCCTAGATCTGAATGAATGAAAAAATCACACAAAAATTATCAATGGAAATCAAATTTATCAACCCATGGAGGTCTGGATTTGGAGTCACCCTCAAAATTAAAGTGGAAAATCACACTACAGGCTGATCCAACTTTGATGTAATGTCCTTAAAACAAGTCAAAATGAGGCTCAGTAGTGTGTGTGGCCTCCACGTGCCTGTATGACCTCCCTACAACGCCTGGGCATGCTCCTGATGAGGTGGCGGATGGTCTCCTGAGGGATCTCTTCCCAGACCTGGACTAAAGCATCCGCCAACTCCTGGACAGTCTGTGGTGCAACGTGGCGTTGGTGGATGGAGCGAGACATGATGTCCCAGATGTGCTCAATTGGATTCAGGTCTGGGGAACGGGCGGGCCAGTCCATAGCATCAATGCCTTCCTCTTGCAGGAGCTGCTGACACACTCCAGCCACATGAGGTCTAGCATTGTCTTGCGTTAGGAGGAACCCAGGGCCAACCGCACCAGCATATGGTCTCACAAGGGGTCTGAGGATCTCATCTCGGTACCTAAAGGCAGTCAGGCTACCTCTGGCGAGCACATGGAGGGCTGTGCGGCCCCCCAAAGAAATGCCACCCCACACCATGACTGACCCACCGCCAAACCGGTCATGCTGGAGGATGTTGCAGGCAGCAGAACGTTCTCCATGGCGTCTCCAGACTCTGTCACGTCTGTCACATGTGCTCAGTGTGAACCTGCTTTCATCTGTGAAGAGCACAGGGCGCCAGTGGCGAATTTGCCAATCTTGGTGTTCTCTGGCAAATGCCAAACGTCCTGCACGGTGTTGGGCTGTAAGCACAACCCCCACCTGTGGACGTTGGGCCCTCATACCACCCTCATGGAGTCTGTTTCTGACCGTTTGAGTAGACACATGCACATTTGTGGCCTGCTGGAGGTCATTTTGCAGGGCTCTGCCAGTGCTCCTCCTGCTCCTCCTTGCACAAAGGCGGAGGTAGCAGTCCTGCTGCTGGGTTGTTGCCCTCCTACGGCCTCCTCCACGTCTCCTGATGTACTGGCCTGTCTCCTGGTAGCGCCTCCATGCTCTGGACACTACGCTGACAGACACAGCAAACCTTCTTGCCACAGCCCGCATTGATGTGCCATCCTGGATGAGCTGCACTACCTGAGCCACTTGTGTGGGTTGTAGACTCCGTCTCATGCTACCACTAGAGTGAAAGCACCGCCAGCATTCAAAAGTGACCAAAACATCAGCCAGGAAGCATAGGAACTGAGAAGTGGTCTGTGGTCACCACCTGCAAAACCAGTCCTTTATTGGGGGTGTCTTGCTAATTGCCTATAATTTCCATCTGTTGTCTATTCCATTTGCACAACAGCATGTGACATTTATTGTCAATCAGTGTTGCTTCCTAAGTGGACAGTTTGATTTCACAGAAAGTGTGATTGACTTGGAGTTACATTGTGTTGTTTAAGTGTTCCCTTTATTTTTTTGAGCAGTGTATATGGAGCAGTATACATATCACAGACTTCATATGAGAAGTGGGCCATAATCAGCTAAGAAATCACTAAGGCATAATACAAGATTACACGCAAGGCAAGCCCCATGGCAGATGATACTGACTTCACATTATTCACATCCAACCATAGGTACCATATGATGCAATAAGGCATGTTTCAGTATAAGCTTTGTGCCCTTAGCCATTAACACACTAAAAACCTACTCCACTGATTATTGTTAGGATTTACTAGTGAGATTGTTTCCATGATATGTTGGCTGATGCGGTACACTGTTGTTATGTTACTGGGTTGTGTTGCTATTGACATGGTGATTTTGCTTCTGTTTGTAACTAACTTTGTAACAATGGGCTGTAAAATCAGAACAAACTTTATTCACCAAGAATATTTACATGTACCAGGAATTTGACCTGGTGACATGGTGCTGATATACAGTATATGGATTATAAGAATATTATAACAATATTACAAGGGCTCATGTATTCAAGTATGTTGTGCTGGAGGATGCTGATGTTCAGCTTGTCAGTTGCACCAAAGAGCTATAGAAGGAGCTTGAGTGAGTACAATGCAGACGGTTATATCTTGCTCCCCTGCTCCCCAGCTCTACCCTCACGTTTTTGGCCATGGTTGGTGACTTTAACAGAATGTAGATAGGAAGCCACAATTTTACCTCTCAAACACATGAGAGATCTTCACGACCTCCCTCCACTCAGAGAGCACTGACAATTACTGGCTTCTCAGTTCCACCTGCTAGGACAAAGCCATTCTAACTATTTCCTACATTCTGCTATCTGACTCTATACTGGTAGAGATACATTTAACGTCTACATGATTCTATGATATATTCAAATCAAATACAATTTTATTGGTCGCATACACATATTTAGCAGATGTTATTGCGGGTGTAGCAAAATGCTTGTGTTCCTAGCTCCAACAGTGCAGTAGTATCTAATAATTCACAACAATACATACAAATCTCATTTAAAAGAAATATATTAATATTAGGATGAGCAATGTCGGAGTGGCATTGACTAGAATAAAGTAGAATACAGTATATACATATGAAATGAGTAACACAGTATTTAAACATTATTAAAGTGACAGTGATTCCATGTCTATGTACATAGGGCAGCAGCCTCTAAGGTGCAGGGTTGAGTAACCGGGTGGTAGCCGGCTAGTGACAGTGACTAAGTTCAGGGCAGGGTACTGGGTGGAGGCCGGCTAGTGATGGCTATTTAACAGTCTGATGGCCTTTTTCAGTCTCTCGGTCCCAGCTTTGATGCACCTGTACTGACCTCGCCTTCTGGATGATAGTGGGGTAAACAGGCCGTGGCTCGGGTGGTTGATGTCCTTGATGATCTTTTTGGCCTTCCTGTGACATCGGGTGCTGTAGGTGTCCGGGAGGGCAGGCAGTGTGCCCCCGGTGATGCTTTGGGCAGACCGCACCACCTTCTGGAGAGCCCTGCGGTTGCGGGTGGTGCAGTTGCCGTACTAGGCGGTGATACAGCCTGACAGGATGCATCTGTAAAAGTTTGTGAGGGTCTTAGGGGCCAAGCCAAATTTCTTCAGCCTCCTGACGTTGAAGAGGCGCTGTTGTGCCTTCTTCACCACATTGTCTGTGTGGGTGGACCATTTCAGATTGTCAGTGATGTGTACGCGAGGAAATGGAAGCTTCTCACCTTCTCTGCTGCGGTCCCGTCGATGTGGATGGGGGCGTGCTCCCTCTGCTGTCTCCTGAAGTCCACGATCAGCTCTTTTGTTTTGTTGATGTTGAGGATATTTTCCTGGCTGTTCTATATTGTTTTGTCTCTTGCAATTCAAGAGTCAATGCAATTCACACTGTGCCTTAACATGTTCTACTAGTCTACTAATAAATTCAAACTAAAACTGTGTGAGAGTTTTTGCCTATTATGCTGTACTAAAAGCAATATCCACCAACTCTGATTGTGTGGCAATAAAGAGTGTTGCTGCGACCAGTGTAACAGAAAAATCTAAAGACACTACACGAGATGGACGACAACGACCAGTCCTTTTGATCTTTCCTGTGAGCAGTGGCAGTCTTTCTGAATTGGTCAAGTACAATCTGGGTCGGCCATTGGACAACAACCAATGCGCGAGACTGCTCTCTGCACAAAAACAAAACAAACTATAGAACTGAAAATTTGCCGTCGTGGGGCAGTGTGCCCACAAAAGCCTGGGACTTGGTTGGAAGCAGTACAGGGTCGTTTTCACTAGGCACCAAACAGAATGAAAACGGACTGAAACTGCAAGGGACTACCTGAACTTGTCCTATAAGAAACGCTTATTTTTAGTTTTTCATTGCGAGGGGTTTTTGCTACGGTCCGCACCAATAAATACGACCTAGTACTTACATAGGTTACAACAGAGCTACCTAACCCTCTTCCTGGAGATCTACCCTCCTGTGGGAATTCAGTCCAACCCGAACCTAACATACCTGATTCAGAGGGTCATGTTCCAGGACCTGACCAAATTGCAGATAATGCATTGCATCAACCAATAGTTTAATAGCATGTCATTTGCATGCCACGTCATTGACTGCGCAGTCGGGCATTAGATTGCTATACCGCTATATCATGTAGGTCACATTCCTGCTTGACTACATTGCAGACGGCTGCCAGTTCTCGCAATGCTTGGATAGGTGTTTAACATATCAGCTAACCACATCATATGATATAGCAATGTAATGCCCGACAGTCGATGACATGGTGCACAACCATTGGTTGATGCAATGCAACGTCTTCAACGTAATCAGGCAGGAACATCACCAATATTTGGTTAGTTGATATGTTCAACACTAGCCTCGTGTGGCCATTCTTCCTAATCTTGTCTCGTTGAATCGTGTTGGAAATCTTGAGAAATCCAGTATAGGATTCTGGGTTTGAATGGGATTGTACGTTTTTCTTCAAACCCTTATCTAGCGCACCTAACTAACTGGTTGATAAGCTGAATCACGTTAGTTACTACTGGGTTTGGAGCAAAAACCTACAGGATGGTAGCTCTACAGGAACAGAGGTGGTAAGCCCTCCAATAGGGATTTGGGATTTGTACAAAAATTAAAGTAGAGGCCAATATATCATCAAATAATCTGAACTAATTATGCTAATCTGTTATGTTAACTATCCAAAATTAGTAATACACCCATAATTTAAGAAGCAATGAAATCCACCTTGAACGCACCCGTGTCGACCTGCAACCGCAGCCTAGCAATGAACGCACCCGTGGCGACCTGCAACGCGCCCGCGGGCTATTAATGTGGTGATTGTTGTCTAATCGGGTGTGCCAGCTGGGTCACGAGTTGCCGGAGCTCGTTCAGAGTTTACGTTTTACGTTTGAAATGTTTTTATTAATTAAGGTCCTGCAAATGCAATGTTCACTTATTATTTATTAATTACCATTTTGCTTCCTATGGCGGGCAAGTGAGGTCTGGTTGTCGGCCATGCTGGAAATGTGATCTTGCGTTATTGTGTCATTGTCAATACAGTACATGTACACCACGATATGAAACGTTGATTTGAACCTTCTGACCAACTAGTGGGTCAGGCGGCGCCCCACTGTCTGATTCATATCACGTGATTTCTGATGATTGTTCTCAATTATATCGACTGATTGGTTCTGTATGGGGTGCGAATCTAGGTAGTGCTTTTAGATTTAGAGAAAAAAAATCACTTATTGGGCGTGTTTAAGTGGTAAGGCTTAAGCAACCGACTGTAGACGAAAGTCGGCGGAGGTGCGTCAGTGACAGCTGAAAGTCTGACACTAATGTGGGTTTCCAACAGCAAGCTTCAGATCAACATGACAGTGTTGCCATTGTTTATAAAAGGTTTTCTTTATAATGTTGAAATAAACATGTCTCCAACACCCATATCACACACTCACAAACTGAAATCATATGTGTGCACTTTATACAATCAATCAGTGAGAGAGAGCGCCTCAAACATCACTTTTATTTTTTATATACTTACTGTACACATGAATTGTGGCAAATTGGTTCCCCTTTCACGTCTTTGGTCACGTTCGCGTGGGTCAAACAAAAACACCCTAACATAACTAAATGACTATCGCCCCGTAGCACTCACTTCTGACATCATGAAGTGCTTTGAGAGACTAGTCAAGGATCATATCACCTCTACCTTACCTGACACCCTAGACCCACTTAAATTTGCCTACCGCCCCAATAGATCCACAGACGATGCAATCGCTATCGCACTGCCCTATCCCATCTGGACAAGAGGAATACCTATGTAAGAATGCTGTTCATTGACTGTAGCTCAGCATTCAACATCATAGTACCCTCCAAGCTCATCATTAAGCTCGGGGACCTGGGTCTGAACCCCGCCCTGTGCAACTGGGTCCTGGACTTCCTGACGGGCCGCCCCCTGGTGGTGAAGGTAGGAAACAGTCCCCTCCTGTACTCCCTGTTCACCCATGACCGCCTGGCCATGCACACCTCCAACTCAATCATCAAGTTTGCAGACAACACAACAGTAGCAGGCCGGATTACCAACAATGACGAGTCAGCCTACAGGGAGGAGGTGAAGGCCCTGGGAGTGTGGTGCCAGGAAAATAACCTCTCACTCAATGTCAACAAAACAAAGGAGCTGATCGTGGACTTCAGGAAACAGCAGAGGGAGCACCCACCTATCCACATCGACGGTACCGCAGTGGAGAAGGTGGAAAGCTTCAGGTTCCTCGGCGTACACATCACTGACAAACTGAAATGGTCCACCCACACAGACAGTGTGGTTGCGCCTCTTCAACCTCAGGAGGCTGAAGAAATTTGGCTTGGCACCTAAAACCCTCACAAACTTTTACAGATGCACAATTGAGAGCATCCTGTCGGGCTGTATCACCGCCTGGTACGGCAACTGCACCGCCCGCAACCTCTCCAGAGGGTGGTGCGGTCTGCCGAATGCATCACCGGGGGCAAACTACCTGCCCTCCAGGACACCTACAGCACCCGATGTCACAGGAAGGCCAAAAAGATTATCAAGGACCCGAGCCACTACCTGTTCACCCCGCTATCATCCAGAAGGCGAGGTCAGTACAGGTGCATCAGAGCTGGTACCGAGAGACTGAAAAACAGCTTCTATCTCAAGGCCATCAGACTGTTAAATAGCCATCACTAGCACCTTAGAGGCTGCTACCCTATATACATAGACTTGAAATCACTGGCTACTTTAATAATGGAACACTAGTCACTTTAACTATGTTTACATATTTTGCATTACTCATCTCATATGTATATACTGTATTCTATTCTACTGTATTTTAGTCTATGCCACTCCGACATTGCTCGTCCAAATATTTATATATTCTTAATTCCATTCCTTTACTTTAGATTTGTGTGTATCGTTGTGATATTGTTAGATATTACTTGTTAGATATTCCTGCACTGTTGGAGCTAGAAACACAAGCATTTCGCTACACCCGCAATAACATCTGCTAAACATGTGTATGTGACCAATAACATTTGATTTGATTTGATTTAATGATTGATTAAATATAGAGCCTCATACAATGTGAATAGCAAATGCGGAAACTTGCAGTCGACTGCAGTCAAAACTTCATGACCTTTGATCACATGATTTTTGTAAAGTTCATGCAGTCGATATGTAAGCGCAAGTCGGAAAATCTTTTGCCCCAGAATGCAACACACTTTGGAAGGTGGTGACCAACGATGGTCAACAACTTGACAAAAGGGATCCGCTCGAACGCGCCCATTGACTTCTCAAACCCAGGCCTGGTCTGCCAAGTCTGTGTTCCCAGAAGTCTCCCGATGTTGCGCCTCTGGGTTTAGAAACTCTGTGGTTCCCACAGTGAAGTAAAATTCATCAGCTGACCTTGCACCAGAAAGGGAAAAAGATATTGCGATGTTTGTAGAGGTCACCAATTCAAATCATCTCTGTTTTATTGTATTATCTAAGTAAGGCTTCTATTATGTTGTCTTAGCAATATTTCTGAGTCAAACATTCACCTTACTGGAACTATTTTACTGTATATATACAGAAGCCTACAGATCTAGGACTACTTTAGTCAGGATTCAATGTTTAAACTTAATTGGTCTTGTGTAAATACATTGGAAATACTCCCCAAAAAATATATGGCAACTAATGAGCATCACATAAGTTCTCACATGTGCTGTAGGCTAGGAAAAGGCTACAGGGGGAATGTGCAAGAAGGGTACTTGCATGATCATGTCCATAGGGGGAGGATAGCAAGAGATGTATTACAGCGTTGTATCTTAAATGGCTTTGATGTTTTAAATAATAGAGTTGTTGTGTGGTACATTGCATATTTAATAGTTGTTTTTATCAGAATCCACATTTATTAGAAGTGTCAAGCTAGCCAACATTTATACTCCTCTATATCATGCACACACACACACACACACACACATAGGGAGGGTTAGGGCAAAGGTTAACCCTGGGTTGAACGTAAGGCTAGGGTTATGCCAAGATTACACTGGGTGAAAAGGGGTTATTACATGACACATTTTTGATATCCTAGAGAATACAGGCCATTTCCAAGTCTATCTTCACTACATCCCTAGCTTTTCCCATCAACCTGCTCATGATCTCTTCCGCTTGATCAGGCACCTCACATCTTTGCTTTTTCAAATAGTCTGTTGTCATATCAACCCACTCTTGAACTGTGTACTTGTCAGAGCTGTCACCTCTGAACACTCTGGGTTCTCTCTCGGACTTGACGTGGACTGTCACATGTGGAACTGGTGGAACTTCCTGTCTTACTGAATCAGTTGCTGACGTTTCTCTTCGTGGTGTACTGTGGAGCTCACCACTCACATCTATGGCTCCTGCTGACATCAATCTGGCTACTATGGAGTCACCTATCTCCACTCCTAACTGGCTTACCATGTCAGTAAGGTGTAGTATGGCATCTGTATCGTTACTGGGTGTGGACTCGTGTGAACCTCCCCTCAAAAACGGACCCATAGGAGAACAACCTGACCTTGCCCCGCTCTCCTGACTATCAGCTAATGACTGATATGTCCCCACTCCCCGACCATGAAACCCACTGGACATCCCATTGCTACCTGTATGCTCGCCAAACCAAACACCCCTCCCCTTGGCAATAGTAGTAGTAAAATCGTCAACTATTTTACTATCAGTTGAAGATTTGTGAGCCATGACACCACCCTTAAATTACAGCAGTCCTATGACCATGAAACCAAAAATCTGACCAGAAGAGCACACTTGATCTTCACTTCCCCCGGTGATCTGCGTCAGACTGATCTTGAGGATCTGACGGGTCATGGCACCAGTGTAACGGCTCTCATATGGCTCATCAACAAAGGACACAGTGCTGTTCTCGTTCACTGTTTATTCTGCAAATACAGTGGGGAGAACAAGTATTTGATACACTGCCGATTTTGCAGGTTTTCCTACTTACAAAGCATGTAGAGGTCTGTAATTTTTATCATAGGTACACTTCAACTGTGAGAGACGGAATCTAAAACAAAAATCCAGAAAATCTTTTTAAGTAATTAATTTGCATTTTATTGCATGACATAAGTATTTGATCACCTACCAACCAGTAAGAATTCCGGCTCTCACAGACCTGTTAGTTTTTCTTTAAGAAGCCCTCCTGTTCTCCACTCATTACCTGTATTAACTGCACCTGTTTGAACTCGTTACCTGTATAAAAGACACCTGTCCACACACTCAGTCAAACAGACTCCAACCTCTCCACAATGGCCAAGACTGTTGGCGCAATTATTAGAAAATGGAAGAAGTTCAAGATGACGGTCAATCACCCTCGGTCTGGGGCTCCATGCAAGATCTCACCTCGTGGGGCATCAATGATCATGAGGAAGGTGAGGGATCAGCCCAGAACTACACGGCAGCACCTGGTCAATGACCTGAAGAGAGCTGGGACCACAGTCTCAAAGAAAACCATTAGTAATACACTACGCCGTAATGGATTAAAATCCTGCAGCGCACGCAAGGTCCCCCTGCTCAAGCCAGCGCCCGTATGAAGTTTGCCAATGACCATCTGGATGATCCAGAGGAGGAATGGGAGAAGGTAATGTGGTCTGATGAGACAAAAATAGAGCTTTTTGGTCTAAACTCCACTCGCCGTGTTTGGAGGAAGAAGAAGGATTAGTACAACCCCAAGAACACCATCCCAACCGTGAAGCATGGAGGTGGAAACATCATTCTTTGGGGATGCTTTTCTGTAAAGGGGACAGGACGACTGCACCGTATTGAGGGGAGGATGGATGGGGCCATGCATCGCGAGATCTTGGCCAACAACCTCCTTCCCTCAGTAAGAACATTGTCGTGGCTGCGTCTTCCAGCATGACAACGACCCGAAACACACAGCCAGGCAACTAAGGAGTGGCTCCGTAAGAAGCATCTCAAGGTCCTGGAGTGGCCTAGCCAGTCTCCAGACCTGAACCCAATAGAAAATCTTTGGAGGGAGCTGAAAGTGTCACGGTTCTCTAAGACCGAACCCAGAAGCAGACCAGGACAAGGTGAGTTGAACGAATGAGAGTGTTTATTTACAGATAAAGATGCAGAATAGTCCAGTAAACGGAGCGGGTGGCGGAGATGAGTAGGTGGTGGTGAAGTAGCAGATGAACTGATGGCACGGCAGGGGTTGGGTGAAGGTTCCGGGAGAAATACTGTAGACAGAACAAACGGAGGTAAGTACAAGGCAGGTCAACAAGGTGCAAAAAACAACAAAACTAACGCTAGTACTCTGAGGCTGATACGCTGGCAAAACATACTGTTTATGGCTAACGATCCGGCAGGGAATGGATGTTAGGCCAGAGCCTAAGAAGGGTGATGATCAGGACCAGGTGTGCAGATTGCTGATGGGATGCAGGTGCGGGAAATCAAGAGAGCTCCCGGAGCGTTCCAGAACCCTCGGGAAACTGGAGATCACGAACATAAAAACTAGTCCACAGACAGGACCCGACTCAGACTGCCGGGATCGTTACAGTACCCCCCTCCGACGAACGCCACCGGGCGGACTCCCGGAGCGCCAGGATGGAGGCGGTGAAGTCACTGATGAGGTCAGCATCTAGGACCTGTCGCCGCGGAATACAACTCCTCTCTTCAGGACCATACCCTCCCAGTCCACGAGATACTGGAAACCCCGGCCCCGCCGTCTGGAATCCATGATGCGTCGCACCGTGTAGGCAGGACCACCTCCGATCATCCGAGGAGGAGGAGGAGGAGGCGGAGGAGGCAACAGAGGACTGAGGAAAACAGGCTTGAGGCAGGAGACATGAAAGGTGGGATGGACTCTGAGCGTCCTCGGGAGTTTGAGTCGAACTGCCACCGGATTGATCACCTTCTCCACCACAAACGGACCAATGAACTTCGGTAACAACTTCCTAGACTCAGTCCGTAAGGAAGATCCCGTGTGGCCAACCAGACCCTATCTCCGATGGTGTAGGTGGGAGCGGGGATCCGGCGACGATTCGCCTGGAGCTGATACCGGTCCGAAACTCTAAGGAGTGCTTTTCTGGCCCGATGCCAGGTCCGGTGGCAACGACGAATATGGGCCTGAACAGAAGGCACTGAGAGCTCCTTCTCCTGAGAAGGGAACAAGGGAGGTTGGTAGCCATACAGGCACTGGAAGGGAGACATCCCAGTGGCAGATGTAGGGAGAGTATTGTGGGCATACTCAACCCAAGGCAACTGAGAGACCCAGGAGGTGGGGTTGGAAGAGGCCAGGCAGGCGTAGCGTGGATTCCATCTTCTGGTTGGCTCTCTCCGCCTGACCATTAGATTGGGGGGTGAAAACCAGATGTGAGACTGACTGTAGCTCCAATGGCCAAACAGAAGGACTTCCAGACAGCAAGAGGTAAACCGAGGGCCACGGTCGGAAACGATATCACTGGGCAACCCGTGGACCCTGAAAACCTCCCTAACCAGGATCTCGGACGTCTCCGAGGCAGAGGGAAGCTTGGCAATTGGCACAAAGTGGGCGAACTTGCTGAATCTGTCCACGATAGTCAGAACGACCGTGTTCCCCTCAGAAGCGGGCAACCCAGTGACAAAGTCTAGGGCCAGATGCGACCATGGTCGCCGGGGGAATAGGAAGGGGGTGAAGTAGTCCAGAGCTGGGCCGATTGGTACTCTTATTCTGCGCACACACTGGACAGGCAGCAACATAACCCCCGAGTATCCTCGGCCATGGCAGGCCACCAAAAACGTCTGCGAAGAAACGCCATCGTCCGAGCCACGCCAGGGTGACAAGCCATCTTGCTGGCGTGGGACCATTTGAGGACCGCAGGACGCAACCGACTCAGGCACAAACAACCGACCGGGTGGACCGTTACCGGGACCGGGCTGCGTCCGAAGAGCCGCCATCACCTCCTCCTCAATCTTCCACCTAACAGCTCCCACGACGCAGTTCCGGGGGAGAATTGTCTCGGTCTTGGACCCACTCTCCTCCGTCTTGGAGAACATCCGAGACAAGGCGTCCGCCTTGCCGTTCTTAGATCCAGGTCGGAACGTCAGGGAAAAAATTGAATCGTCCGAAAAACAACGACCACCTGGCCTGGCGGGAGTTGAGACGTCTAGCCGATTGCACGTAAGCAAGATTCTTGTGGTCAGTCCAGACAATAAACGGCTGCTCCGCCCCTCCAACCAGTGGCGCCACTCCTCCAAGGCAAGTTTCACCGCGAGAAGCTCCCGGTTACCCACATCGTAATTCCTCTCCGCAGGCGAAAGGCGGCACGAGAGTAGTAGGCGCAGGGATGGAGTTTACTGTCCGTGGAGCATCGCTGCGACAGGATGGCGCCAACTCCCACATCAGACGCGTCCACTTCAACGACGAACTGACGGGCCGTGTCCGGTTGAGAGAGAATCGGTGCGTTGGTGAATCGCCTCTTCAAATCCAGAAACGCTCGATCCGCCTCCGGATTCCACTTGAAGCTCCTGATACTGGAAGTCAAGGCCGTTAACGGAGCGGCCACACGGCTGTAATCCCGGATGAATCTGCGGTAGAAATTCGCAACCCCAAAAAATCTCTGGAGCTGCAATCTCGTACCGGGCTGGGCCCATTCCAGAACCGCTCTAACCTTCTCCTGGTCCATCCTAATCTCTCCCCTGGAGATGATGTACCCGAGAAAGGATGTCGTGTGGGCGTGAAACTCGCACTTCTCGGCCTTCACGAACAGGCGATTCTCCAACAATCGCTGCAGAACCTGCCGGACATGCTGGACGTGGTCGGAAGGTTCCTTCGAGAAGATCAGAATGTCATCCAGGTAAACAAACACAAAGAGACCGATCATATCTCTCAGGGACGTCGTTCACCATACTCTGGAATACCGCTGGAGCATTGGTCAGTCCAAACGGCATCACCTGATACTCGAAGTGACCCATCGGTGTATTGAACCCCGTCAACCACTCGTCTCCCTCTCTGATCCGGACCATGTGATACGCATTGCGTAGGTCTAGCTTGGTGAACACCGTAGCACCCTGTAAGGAGTCGAAGGCAGAACTCATCAAGGGCAGGGGATACTTGTTCTTGACCGTGATGTCATTCAACCCCCGATAATCAATACACGGTCGAAGAGAGCCATCCTTCTTACCCACAAAGAAGAATCCTGCCCCCAGGGGGTGATGACGAGGGACGAAACGAGACCAGCAGCTAGGGACTCCTTGATGTAGGTCTCCAAAGCCTCACGTTCAGGGCGGGAGATACTGTATAACCTTCCCCTTGGGGTAGACAGCTCCAGGGAACAGGTTGATGGCACAATCATATGGTCGGTGGGGAGGGAGTGACAGAGCCTTCTGCTTACTGAACACTTCCCCCAAATCGTGATATGTCTCGGGAACCAGGGACAAATCTGGGGGTTTAGCCTCAATCACCTGACTGGGAACCGAATGGGGACAGGCAGTCTTGAGACAGTTAGCATGACAATCAAGGCTCCAACTCGTTACCTTGCCCGTCACCCAATCGAACGTGGGATTGTGTTCCTTCAGCCAGGGGTATCCAAGGACTAGAGGAACATGGGAAGACGGCAGAATGAAGAATGAAATCATCTCCGAATGATTCCCCGACAACAGCATCTTAACCGGTTCAGTCCTCATCGTGATACGTGCCAGACTACTGCCGTTCAGAGTGGTCGCTTCAATGGCTTCCGGCAATTGCTCCTTGGAAAGCCCCAGCTGTTCCACCAACTCGGCATCAAGAAAGCTTCCATCGGCACCTGAATCGACAAAAGCGTTAATCGCTAAGCTCTGATTCCTGTTCACAAGGGTAGCCGGGAAACGGGGTCTGACAGAGGTACTGAGAGGTTGAAACTGGCTCGCTAAAAGTCCTCCCAACTTTAGCGAGCCGGGCAGTTTGACGACCGCCGGGAACAAGTGGAGATGTAATGTCCCGAGCTACCACAGTAGAGGCAACAGTTGGTCTTACGTCTATGTTGACGCTCCTCCTTGGTTAACTCCGTGCCGCCCCACTTGCATGGGTTCAGAATCGGAGAGAGAACCTCTCCCTAATCCTTTGTGTTGGAGAATGATCGACGTGTTCTGGTCCACCACCCGACCCGACTGGGAACTGAGAAGCTGATCGATTGGACGGACCCCATTGCTTCTCCCTCCTTCGCTCTCGGACTCGATTATCCACCCGAATAGACAAGGCTACCAAGCTGTCCAGGTCACTAGGCTCCGGATAGGAGATCAACTCATCCTTGAGCTGCTCCGACAGACCCTGGTAAAAGGCCGCTTGCAGAGACTCCTCATTCCACCCACTCTCCACAGCCAACGTCTTGAACTCGATCACGAAGTCGGCCACGCATGCGAGTTCCTTGGCGAAGCGAAAACAGGCGCCTAGCTGCGTCCCTCCCTCGGACGGGAATGGTCGAAGAGCTTCCTCATCTCGGCCGTGAACCCCTGGTATGAAGCCATGCAGGGATCCTGTCGTTCCCAAACGGCTGAAGCCCACTCCAGCGCTCGACCACGCAGCAACTCAATCACAAAGGCTATCCTAGCCTTGTCTGTGGCATAAGAGTAGGGCTGTAGATCGAACACTAATCCACACTGCATAAGGAAAGAACGGCATCTTCCCAGCTCCCCCTCATATTTATCCGGCGTCGGAACCTTGGGCTCACGGAAGGACACCGCTCCAGAAGCGGCAGGCGAGATGGGTGAAACCGGTAGTGGATCCTCCACCGGAACATTGCGTTGGTTCTGGGCCTCCGTCAGACCGGTAGAAAGGTTCCGAACTGACAACGCGATCTCCTGTAGTACCGTGCTATGATGGCCCAACATCTTCTCCTGATGGGTAATGGCATGGCGAACAGAGTCCAGGTCCGCTGGGTTCATTAATGGCCGGATCGTTCTGTCACGGTTCTCTAAGACCGAACCCAGAAGCAGACCAGGACAAGGTGAGTTGAACGAATGAGAGTGTTTATTTACAGATAAAGATGCAGAATAGTCCAGTAAACGGAGCGGGTGGCGGAGATGAGTAGGTGGTGGTGAAGTAGCAGATGAACTGATGGCACGGCAGGGGTTGGGTGAAGGTTCCGGGAGAAATACTGTAGACAGAACAAACGGAGGTAAGTACAAGGCAGGTCAACAAGGTGCAAAAAACAACAAAACTAACGCTAGTACTCTGAGGCTGATACGCTGGCAAAACATACTGTTTATGGCTAACGATCCGGCAGGGAATGGATGTTAGGCCAGAGCCTAAGAAGGGTGATGATCAGGACCAGGTGTGCAGATTGCTGATGGGATGCAGGTGCGGAAATCAAGAGAGCTCCCCGGAGCGTTCCAGAACCCTCGGGAAACTGGAGATCACGAACATAAAAACTAGTCCACAGACAGGACCCGACTCAGACTGCCGGGATCGTTACAGAAAGTCCGTATTGCCCAGCGACAGCCCCGAAACCTGAAGGATCTGGAGAATGGAGGAGTGGGCCAAAATCCCTGCTGCAGTGTGTGCAAACCTGGTCAAGACCTACAGGAAACGTATGATCTCTGTAATTGCAGACAAAGGTTTCTGTACCAAATATTAAGTTCTGCTTTTCTGATGTATCAAATACTTATGTCATGCAATAAAATGCAAATTAATTACTTAAAAAGCATACAATGTGATTTTTTTTGGGGGGATTCCGTCTCTCACAGTTGAAGTGTACCTATGATAAAAATGTCAGACCTCTACATGCTTTGTAAGTAGGAAAACCTGCAAAATCGGCAGTGTATCAAATACTTGTTCTCCCCACTGTAGGTACTTAGTTGTATTAGTAGTTGTAGCAATAGTTTTTAGTAGTTGTATTAGTAGTTGTAGCAGTAGTTTTTAATAGTTGTATTAGTAGCTGTAGCAGAAGTTTTTATTAGTTGTAGGCCTATTAGTAGTACTACAAATTCTTTATGCTGTTAATGGAAGTTTTGTTGTTTGTGTAACTATTATTATTATTATGATTATGATTATTATTATTATTTAATTGTTATTATTATTATTATTAGACAGTGGTTGCCATATTATTATTATTATTATTATGTCATTTTTATTATTATTAGACAGTTGTTGCCATATTATTGTTATTTCATTGTTATTATTATTAGACAGTAGTTGCCATATTATTATTTCATTGTTATTATTATTAAACAGTACTTGCCATATTATTTATTATTATTATTATCATTATTATTATTATGTCATTGTTATTATTATTAGACAGTAGTTGCCATATTGGTATTTCATTATTATTACTATTAGACAGTAGTTACCTTAATAATAACAATAATAATAATAATAATAATAATATTTCATTGTTATTATTATTATTATTCGACAGGGTTGTGGGTTCGTTTCCAGTTGAAAATGTATGCACTCACTAACTGTAAGTCGCTCTGGATAAGAGCGTCTGCTAAATGACTAAAATGTTAAATGTTAAAATATTATTGTTATTTCATTTATTATTATTATTATTAGACAGTAGTTGCAATATTATTTTTATTTCATTGTTATTATTATTAGACAGTAGTTGCCATATTATTATTATTATTATTTCATTTTTATTATTATTATTAGACAGTAGTTGCCATATTATTTCATTGTTATTATTATTAGATAGTAGTTGCCATATTATTTCATTGTTATTATTATTAGAAAGTAGTTGCCTTATTATTATTTCATTGTTATTACTATTAGACAGTAGTTGCCTTATTATTATTATTATTATTATTATTATTATTTCATTGTTATTATTATTAGACAGTAGTTGCCATATTATTATTATTATTATTATTATTATTTCATTGTTATTACTATTAGACAGTAGTTGCCTTATTATTATTATTATTATTATTATTATTTCATTGTTATTATTATTAGACAGTAGTTACCATATTATTATTATTATTATTATTTAATTGTTATTACTATTAGACAGTAGTTGCCATATTATTATTTCATTGTTATTACTATTAGACAGTAGTTGCCATATTATTATTGTCACGATCGTTGACTGATGACTCGTGGAACCAAGGCGCAGCGTGATAAGCGTACATTTTATTTAGTACACAACACACGAACAAAACAACAAAACGAACGATACGTGAAGTCCTGAGGTTACAACAACACAAACCTTTACGGAACAAGATCCCACAAACTAACTGGTGCCAACAGGCTGCCTAAGTATGGTCCCCAATCAGAGACAACGAGCTACAGCTGTCTCTGATTGGGAACCACCCTGGCCAACATAGATCAACACGATCTAGAACAAAAACATAGAAAACTAAACAATGAAGATCCACACCCTGGCTCAACATTTAAGAGTCCCCAGAGACAGGGCGTGACAGTACCCCCCCAAAGGAGCGGACTGCGACCACGTCACACAAACACAAGAGGGTAGGGGCCGGGTGGGCATTCCGCCTCGGAGGCGGATCCGGCTCTGGGCGTGACCACCACCTTTTCTCCACCTCCCCGTTGCGCCCCTGGTCTGGTCTGGCCCCGCTGGCCGGAGCTGGACTGGACACCGGTGGAGCGGATTGCTCTGGCTCCGGAGTGGATCTGCTGACTGGAGTTGGACCGGACCCCGGTGGAGCGGATTGCTCTGACTCGAGTGGAGCAGCTGGACGGTGCGGACCAGGCACCGGTGGAACAGGCACGGGCCGTGCCGGACTGGACACACGCACCACTGGCTTGGCGCGGGGGAGCAGGAACGGGCCGGACCGGGCTGGCGCACGCGCACCACTGGCTTGGTGCGGGGAGCAGGAACAGGCCGGACCGGGCTGGCGACGCGCACCACAGGCTTGGTGCGGGGAGCAGGAACAGGCCGGACCGGGCTGGCGACGCGCACCACTGGCTTGGTGCGGGGAGCAGGAACAGGCCGGACCGGGCTGGCGACGCGCACCACTGGCTTGGTGCGGGGGAGCAGGAACAGGCCAGACCAGGCTGGCGACGCGCACCACTGGCTTGGTGCTAGGGACAGGACCAGGCCGGACCGGGCTGGCGACGCGCACCACTGGCTTGGTGCGAGGGACAGGAACAGGCCGGACTGGGCTGGCGACGCGCACAACTGGCTTGGTGCGAGGGACAGGAACAGGCCGGACCGGGCTGGCGACGCGCACCACTGGCTTGGTGCGAGGGACAGGAACAGGCCGGGCTGGACTGGCGACGTGCACCACTGGCTTGGTGCGGGGAGCCGGAACGGGCCGGGCCGGACTGTGGAGGCGGACTGGAGGTCTGGAGCGGAGAGCTGACACAACCCGTCCTGGCTGAATGCCTATTTCCACACAATATGTGTGAGGCATCAGCACAGGACGTACAGGGCTGTGCACTCGTACTGGCGCTACAGCACGTGGCCCTGGCGCAGGATATACGGGACCGAGGAGGCCACGAGCGTTGAGCCGGCACACCCCGTCCTGGCTGCATGCCCATCTTAGCACGACACGAGCGTGGTGCTAGCACCGGACGTACAGGACTGTGCCAGAACACTCGCGGCACAGTACGTGGCTCCGCATAACACGGAGCCTGCCCAGTCTCACGCTTCCTAGCCTGAGTACGGGGAGTTGGCTCTGCTCTAACTCTAGGCTCCGCCAACCACCCTTTTAGCCCCCCCCAAAAAAAAATTATTGGGGCTGTCTCTCGGGCTTCCTCCTCGGCCGGTACCCTCTGCGATGCCGCTGCTCCTCTCTGTAGCGCGCCTCCACAGTCTCCTCCCAAGGACGGCGATCCATTCCGGCCTGAATCTCTTCCCAAGTCCAGGCTGTCTGTTCCTGGACACGCTGCTTGGTCCTCTTTAGGTGGGATCTTCTGTCACGATCGTTGACTGATGACTCGTGGAACCAAGGCGCAGCGTGATAAGCGTAGATTTTATTTAGTACACAACACACGAACAAAACAACAAAACGAACGATACGTGAAGTCCTGAGGTTACAACAACACAAACCTTTACGGAACAAGATCCCACAAACTAACTGGTGCCAACAGGCTGCCTAAGTATGGTCCCCAATCAGAGACAACGAGCTACAGCTGTCTCTGATTGGGAACCACCCTGGCCAACATAGATCAACACGATCTAGAACAAAAACATAGAAAACTAAACAATGAAGATCCACACCCTGGCTCAACATTTAAGAGTCCCCAGAGACAGGGCGTGACAATTATTTCATTGTTATTACTATTAGACAGTAGTTGCCATATTATTGTTTCATTGTTATTATTAGACAGTAGTTGCAATATTATTATTATTATTATTATTATTATTATTTCATTGTTATTATTATTAGACAGTATTTTATTTTTTCACCTTTATTTAACCAGGTAAGCCAGTTGAGAACAAGTTCTCATTTACAACTCCAACTTGGCCAAGATAAAGCAAAGCAGTGCGATAAAAACAACAACAGAGTTACATATGGGATAAACAAAACGTACAGTCAATAACACAATAGAAAATCTATATACAGTGTGTGCAAATGTAGTAAGTTATGGAGGTCAGGCAATAAATAGGCCATAGTGCAAAATAGTTACAATTTCGTATTAACACTGGTAGATGTGCAGAAGATGATGTGCAAATAGAGATACTGGGGTGCGAATGAGCAAAATAAATAACAATATGGGGATGAGGTAGTTGGGTGGCCTAATTACAGATGGGCTGTGTACAGGTGCAGTGATCGGTAAGCTGCTCTGACAACTGATGCTTAAAGTTAGTGAGGGAGATAAGAGTCTCCAGCTTCAGAGATTTTTGCAGTTCATTCCAGTCATTGGCAGCAGAGAACTGGAAGGATTGGCAGCCAAAGGAGGTGTTGGCTTTGGGGATGACCAGTGAGATATACCTGCTGGAGCGCACACTACGGGTGGGTGTTGCTATGGTGACCAATGAGCTAAGATAAGGCGGGGATTTGCCTAGCAGTGATTTATAGATGACCTGGAGCCAGTGGGTTTGGCAACAAATATGTAGTGAGGGCCAGCCAACGAGAGCGTACAGGTCACAATGGTGGGTAGTATATGGGGCTTTGGTGACAAAACGGATGGTACTGTGATAGACTACATCCAATTTGCTGCATAGTGTTGGAGGCTATTTTGTAAATGACATCGCCGAAGTCAAGGATCGGTAGGATAGTCAGTGTTACGAGGGCATGTTTGGCAGCATGAGTGAAGGAGACTTTGTTGCGAAATAGGAAGACGATTCTAGATTCAACTTTGGATTGGAGATGCTTAATGTAAGTCTGGAACGAGAGTTTACGGTCTAACCAGACACCTAGGTATTTGTAGTTGTCCACATATTTTAAGTCAGACCCGCCGAGAGTAGTGATTCTAGTCGGGCAGGCGGGTGCAAGCAGCATTCGATTGAAGAGCATGCATTTAGTTTTACTAGCATTTAAGAGCAGTTGGAGGCTACGGAAGGAGTGTTGTATGGCATTGAAGCTCGTTTGGAGGTTTGTTAACACAGTGTCCAATGAAGGGCCAGATGTATACAAAATGGTAGGGGTAGCCGTAGCCAGGTGGAACGCATGGCCAGCCATAGCAAAATGCTTGTTGAAATCTTCGATTATCGTAGATTTATCGGTGGTGACAGTGTTTCCTAGCCTCAGTGCAGTGGGCAGCTGGGAGGAGGTGCTCTTATTCTCCATGGACTTTACAGTGTCCCAATTTTTTTGGGAGTTAGTGCTACAGGATGCAAATTTCTGTTTGAAAAAGCTAGCCTTTGCTTTCCTAACTGATTGTGTATATTGGTTCCTGACTTCCCTGAAAAGTTGCATATCGCGGGGGCTGTTCGATGATAATGCAGTACGCCATAGGATATTTTTGTGCTGGTCAAGGGCAGTCAAGTCTGGGGTGAACCAGTTCTTAGTTTTGAATTTTTTGAATGGGGCATGCTTATTTAAGATGGAGAGGAAAGCACTTTTAAAGAACAACCAGGCATCCTCTACTGACGGAATGAGGTCAATATCCATCAAGGATACCCGGGCCAGGTCAATTAGAAAGGCCTGCTCGTTGAAGTGTTTTAGGGAGCGTTTGACAGTGATGAGTGGTGGTTTGACCGCGGACCCATTATGGACGCAGGCAATGAGGCAGTGATCGCTGAGATCCTGGTTTAGAGGGTCAATTAGTCAGGATGATATCTATGAGGGTGCCCATGTTAACAGGTTTAGGGTTGTACCTGGTAGGTTCCTTGATAATTTGTGTGAGATTGAGGGCATCTAGTTTAGATTGTAGGACGGCCGGGGTGTTAAGCATATCCCAGTTTAGGTCACCAAGCAATACGAACTCTGAGGATAGATGGGGGGAAATCAATTCACATATGGTGTCCAGGGCACAGCTGGTGGCTGAGGGGGGTCTGTAGCAAGCGGCAACAGTGAGAGACTTATTTCAGGAAAGGTGGATTTTTAGAAGTAGAAGCTCAAACTGTTTGGGGACAGACCTGGATAGTATAATAGAGCTCTGCAGGCTATCTCTACAGTAGATTGCAACTCCGCCCTCTTTGGCAGTTCTATCTAGATGGAAAATGTTGTAGTTGGGAATGGACATTTCTGAATCTTTGGTGGCCTTCCTAAGCCAGGATTCAGACACTGCTAAAACATCAGGGTTGGCGGAGTGTGCTAACGCAGTGAATAACTCAAACTTAGGGAGGAGGCTTCTGATGTTAACATGCAAGAAACCAAGGCTTTTGCGGTTACATAAGTCAACAAATGATAGCGCCTGGGGAGTAGGAGTGATACTGGGGGCTACAGGGCCTGGGTTAACCTCTACATCCCCAGAGGAACAGAGGAGGAATATAATAAGGATACGGCTAAAGGCTTTAAGAACTGGTCTTCTAGTGCGTTGGGTACAGAGAATAAAAGGGGCAGATTTCCGGGTGTTGTAGAATAGATTCAGGGCATTATGTACAGACAAGGATATGGAAGGATATGAGTACAGTGGAGGTAAACCTAAAGGTAACGATGAAAGAGATAGCATCACTGGAGGCACCGATTGAGTCGGTCTCTGCGTGTGTGGGCGGTGGGACAAAGGAGCTATCTGAGGCAGGTTGAGCGGGACTGGGGGCTCTACAGTGAAAAAGTACAGTAAGAACTAACCGAAACAGCAATAGGCAAGGCATATTGACATGGGAGAGAGGCATAAAGCAATCACAGGTGTTATTCGAGAGAGCTAAGACAACAGCTGGTAATGGCGATGACAGTTTGAGCTGAGACTAAACAGATAAACAGGATGGGGTACCGTATAAAGGAACAGTCCAGCAGGCATCAGCTGTGTAGCTGAGTGATCATAAGGTCCAGTGAACAGCAATAGGTGAGTCCGGGTGTCACGCCCTGACTTGTGGGACTCTAGTATGATGAGTCAGGGTGTGGAGTTCTATGTTGTATTTTCTATGTTCTTGTTCTAGGTGTTGTATTTCTATGTTTGGCCGGGTGTGATTCCCAATCAGAGACAGCTGTCGCTCGTTGTCTCTGATTGGGGATCATACTTAGGCAGCCTGTTTGCTATCATTAGTTGTGGGATCTTGTGTTGTGTTTAGCCTGAGGACTTCACATCACTTACGTTGTTTTGTTCGTGTGTTTATCATTGAAATAAACATGTACGCATTTCACGCTGCGCCTTGGTCTGACCCGTCCTTAAACGAACGGCAGACTGGCCGATAATTATCCAGGCTAGAGCTGGCTGGTAGGTAGTGCAGGCCACGGACAATGGTGAAGACTGCTAACGGTGGCTAATAGCAAGTAGCTAGTTAGCTGTCTAGCTGGCTAGTTTCAGCTGGATGTTCTAGATAAGAAGGTATAAAGAAATAATAGAATCCGTTCCACATTGGGTGAGGCGGGTTGCAGGAAAGTATATTTAGTTAAAGGATGGAAAGTGAGATTGAGAAATATATATACGAAAAAAACAAAAAGAAACTGCCTATTTACATGAGGACACTACAGAGAACAGACCACACTGCTACGCCATCTTATTATTATTTCATTGTTATTATTATTATTAATAGTAGTTGCCATATTATTATTATTTCATTGTTATTATTACTATTAGACAGTAGTTGCCATATTATTATTATTTCATTGTTATTATTACTGTTAGACAGTAGTTGCCATATTATTATTATTTCATTGTTATTCATTATTTCATTGTTATTATTATTAGACAGTAGTTACCATATTATTATTGTTACTAAGTATTGTAGTATTTGTATTATTGTTATTATTATTATTTTTTGACGATCTTGAAAAGGAGATCTTGCATCTTGAGATTTCATCCTGCAAAATTTCAAATAATAATAAATAAATAAAATATGCCGTTTAGCGGTTGCTTTTATCCAAAGCGAATTACATCATGCGTGCATAATTTTTTTACATACACACACAAGCACACAAGCACACACGCACGCAAGTGTAAAGGACGTCACAGTGCTTGCTTAGCGAGTATCACTTCCTCCTGAGTCGGCCCGTACGGAGGCTCAATCCCCGGACCTCTGCCATTTTAGCGCATGACCGCCCTCCCGAAGAGTCCATCCAGTCGGCGACACCGAAAAGTTTACATTTTGGTGGTGCAAGTGGCGACACTTCAGGCTGAGGAGTAAGTTTCACACATCCCCATGTGCTACACACACACACACACATACAGAGAGAGACAGAGACAGATACTTTCCATAAAGCTGTGAACGATCTGAGAGACAAGGCAAGAAGCGTCTTCTATACCGTCAAAAGGAACATAAAATTTGACATACCAATTAGGATCTGGCTAAAAATACTTGAATCAGTTATAGAACCCATTGCCCTTTATGGTTGTGAGGTCTGGGGTATGCTCACCAACCAAGAATTCACAAAATGGGACGAACACCAAATTGAGACTCTGCATGCAGAATTCAGCAAAAATATCCTCTGTGTACAACGTAAAACACCATATAATGCACGCAGAGCAGATTTAGGCCGATACCCGCTAATGATCCAAATCCAGAAAAGAGTTGTTAAATTCTACAACCACCTAAAAGGAAGCGATTCCCAAACCTTCCATAACAAAGCCATCACCTACAGAGAGATGAACCTGGAGAAGAGTCCCCTTAGCAAGCTTGTCCTGGGGCTTGTTCACAAACATAAACAGAGCCCCAGGACAGCAACGTAATTAGGCCCAACCAAATCATGAGAAAAAAAAGATAATTACTTGAAAAGCATTGGAAAGAACTAACAAAAAAACAGAGCAGTGCTATTTGGCCCTAAACAGAGAATACACAGTGGCAGAATACCTGACCACTGTGACTGACCCTAAATTAAGGAAATATTTGACTATGTACAGACTCAGTGAGCATAGCCTTGCTATTGAGAAAGATCGCAGTAGGCAGACCTGGCTCTCAAGAGAAGACAGGCTATGTGCACACTGCCCACAAAATGAGGTGGAAACTGAGCTGCACTTCCTAACCTCCTGCCAAATGTATGACCACATTAGAGAAACATATTTCCCTCAGATTACTCAGACCCACAAAGAATTCGAAAACAAATCCAATTTTGATAAACTCCCATATCTATTGCGCAACCAGTGAAGAACAAACACCATTGTAAATAAAACCCATATTTATGTTTTTTTTTTTTTTTTTACTTTTTTACTTTAACTATGTGCACATCGTTACAACACTGTATATAGACATAATGACATTTGAAATGTCTCTATTATTTTGGAACTTGTGAGTGTAATATTGTGTAATATTTATTTCACTTTTGTTTTCCATTTCACTTGCTTTGGCAATGTAAACATATGTTTCCCATGCCAATAAAGCCCCTTGAATTGAATTGAACTGAATTGACTAAGAGGGAAAGAGAGACCGAGAGAGAGAGACATACAGAGAGAGAGAGAGGGAAAGAGAGAGACAGTCTTTTATTTACAGATTTTCTTAATGATTTTAATTTCTATTATAACCCCATCCCCCCACCCTTGATTATTCTTGTTACTGATTGTCCTATTGCGTTGACAATCATATTTTTTTTAATGATGTTAATGTTTTCCAATTACAAAGTACGCGTTGGCTATATGTAGGCCTACATCTTACGTCATGCCAATAAAGCAATTTTAAATTGAAATTGAAATAGACAGACAGACATATGTAGACAGCTGGGTTACAAGTCTATATGAGGAATGGAGGAGTTTGAAATCTGTTGTGAAAGCAACCAAGAGCTGGGAAGAGATGCATAGTCTATGCATACTCTATGCATAGTCACTTTACCCCTACCTACATGTACATATTACCTCAATTACCTCGACTAACCTGTACCCCCACACATTGACTCGGTTCCGGTACACCCTGTTTATAGCCTCGTTTTTGTTATTTTTTTGTTGCTCTTTTATTTATTATTTTAGTTTATTTAGTCAATATTTTTCTTAACACTTATTTCTCTTAACTGCATTGTTGGTTAGAATTAAGGGCTTGTAAGTAAGCATTTCACGGTAAAGTCTACACCTGTTGTATTCGGTGCACGTGACAAATAACATTTGATTTGATTTGAGATCTGTGACATCAAGAGAGAGTAAGCTGGTTGAAAAGACAGAGATGTTGAATATGTACTATACGGTGGATATTTGTGATAATGAGAAGCTGAATGGGTTTTAGAAGCAAGAAGCATCAGAGTCCGTGGTGAAAACAGTCATCAAGCAACTGTGGCACAGTCAATAGCTGGAGATTGGTTTCAGCACCATGGACAGCACCGCGCCCTTCGCTGCATGCTTTTGGATCAGCTTGTTGTACACTCACCAGCTGGTTCACGAAAATTGATCGCTCCTACAGACAGTGAGTCACGTGGCTGTGGCTCGCTATATAAAGCAGGCAGACAGGCATCGAGGCATTCAGTTACTGTTTGATTGAACGTTAGAATGGGCAAAATGAGTGACCTAAGCGACTTTGAGCGTGGTATGATCGTCGGTGCCAGGCACGGCGCATCCAGTGTCTCAGAAACGGTGCCCTCCTGGGCTTTTCACGCTTGACAGTGTCTAGGGGTTTCCTGAGAATGGTGCCACAAACAAAAAACATCCAGTCAGTGGCAGTCCTGTGGGTGAAAACAGCTTGTTGATGAGAGAGGTCGAAGGAGAATGTCAAGAATCGTGCTAGCATCAGGTGGGCCTCAAACAGACAAATAACGTCACAGTACAACAGTGGTGTGCAGACGGAATCTTAGAACGCACAACCCGTCGGCCCTTGTCACCGATGGGCTATTGTAGCGACCACACCGGGTTCCACTCCTATCAGCTAAAATCCAGAAGAAGCGGCTCCAGTGGGCATGTGATCAACAACACTGGACAATTGAGGAGTGGAAAAACATCACCTGGCCCGATGAATCCCGGTTCCTGTTGCAGAGTCAGGATTTGGCGTAAGCAGCATGAGTCCATGGACCCATCCTGCCTGGTGTCAACGATACAGGCTGGTGGCGGTGGTGTAGCGCCATCCAATCTGCAGCAACTGCGTGATGCCATCCCGTCAGCATGGCCCAACGTTTCCAACTTCTAGAATCCATGCCCCAAAGAATTCAGGCTGTTCTGGAGGAAAAGGGGGGTCCGACCTGGTACTAGGTGGGTGTACCTAATAAACTGTCCGGTTAGTGTATGTTTAAATGTTACTGGATTACAGTAAATGAAGCCATGTCAGGCATATATATATATATATACAGAAAACTAAATTATAATGGAAATAGTGTTTTGTTCTAGTTTCACTAGATGGCGCACTCAGCCCTTCCGTGGTGTCCATTGCCCCTCTACTGTGTGGAGTTGACTGCCACTGTGTATAGGCAAATTAGTTTAGCTATGTATAATGTTGTATTTGATCCCAACATGTTTTAAAATAATCTACTGTACTCTGACACTAAATAAATGTTTGAAGATGATTGACAAAATGGTTGTATAATGATGAGATTGTGGTAGATATCATTTGAAAATATAGGCAGTGTAAGCAATGCTGAATCTAATTATTTCTTTGCATAAACTAATTAGGCATTAAAAAAGGTTAACCCCAGCGCCTGAAACCGTTTTTGTTTAATAATCCCATTACTGACGGCTCATCATGTATAAAATGGTGCTGAAAGGACACTAAGTTTCCACTTGTTTAAGTGAATCTCATAGAAATAGTCGAGACAAACACACCACTTTTGACAAGATCTCAGATGAGAAAGCAGGAGGACGTCGTCACAGTAAGTAGGCTATAGCGTGTGCATTTGTACCATGTTTTTCCTACAACCCATTTTCGTAGGCTATTTCTGTTATTTAAAAATCTGAATTACACGAGTCGTCGTTTTATAGCTGAGGCTAAGATGGCGTGTTTTATTGCTCGAATCACTGCATTAGCCTACCTATGGGTTACGCATAGAACTATAGAACTAAATTGATGTAGCCTAATCGTTTTCCTTACAATACTTTATTTTTTTAAAGATTATTCTCGGAGGAATCGCAATGTATGGCAACATCAATGTGAGCACTGCTCCTGCGTCAGATCCTCAAGGACCCTATGATTAAACCATTGTCATTATAGGATATAACTTGAGTGTTCATGCATTGCAATTTTGGAGTTATGGAGTATTGGCACCTTAGAAATCGCCTTGGTATTCTGTGAACAAACGCATTATTCCTGCGTTTAATAATGTGCAGTTTACTGATTATTTAAACAAGATAGCCTAGCATGTAGCGTTTTGCATTATTGTTCCTTAAATGTTTTGCATTAATGTTCCTAAAAATGTCGATGAGAAAAAAAACTATGTTTTCGATTCAGTCCAATGCAAATGTGCAGGAGAAGAAATTGTACATAATCTCCTCCATAAAATCGCGAGCGTTTTAACGCACCTGTCTGCACCGTCAAGTTCTAATATGAAAGTGCACGCAGCTAAAATTTGGAGGTGGGAAATGTGAGGCGTAAATATTTGTGTGGTACTCCTATATTGAATATTGAATTTTATCTGTATCTCCTATTTGTATTTTATTTATTTAGACTACAATAGACTATTTTCAATAACGACTATCCTATATGCAACACAATTTGTTCAGCAACCCACTTTTTCTACTGTCGAATCGCTACCATCGATTACCAAAAATAACAGCATTTTCGCAAAAACAAAGCATTTGCCAGGGAAACCTTTCAACCCGCAATTTCACTTTCCCACCCTTAACCTTTCCTATTTCAAAACCAATCCATCAATGAGGGACATACGTTTTCTGTTGAAGCTGCGTCGAGAAATAGAACAAAACATGCGCGCGATTGACAGGTAGGCTATAGTAAAAAAAAAAAGAAGAAGAAAAAAGACTGCTAAAGGCGATGGAATCAAAGGCTACCTTCAAAAGGAATGCAGTTGTAATCGGGGAAAGAGGGCTGTATTCTTTCCACAGCTGTATCGGACAAAAACAAACAGGGTGTGGAATGGACTGAAACCAACGAAAATTGGGACAGGCGAAGAAGACGTGTAAAAAGGATTGGTTTGGTGGAAGGAGGAAAAGAGGGACACGGTTGAATCTATTCCCTTCAGAACTCTTTCACACTAAAACAGGTCAAAGAAACACTGTGTAACCTGGTTATCAACAGTATTTTAAAGACCTTATATTATTTCTTTGTTAATGACGGAACAAACAGCCTATTCAATTCATGCTATTTATTTAGAATAGCAGACTTTCAGAATTGCATGATAGGAAAATATATAACAGATATACAATAATTCAATAAATGCTATATTTTATGTAGGCTATTTCTGATTGTAGCTTGTAAAGAATTGAGAGCTCTGGTAGCGGCAGCCAATGTGATGTGTTTGCATGGTCAAGCAGACAAAAAGGTAATAATAAACATGTAATAATAACATGTAGAAAACATAAGGTGGATGCGGCTGCAAACCCGCTGAACAGGCTACAAATTCTGGGTATTATAATATATTGTACTTTACGCAAGACTTGATAGCCAAACAATTTCCATTGAATAAATGTCTTATTTATAAAATAAAACATTTTTAGTTTGGGTAGGTGTGTTTGTTTCTTAGCTGAATGGGCCTAATGGAATTATCGGATCAGGGCTGTCACCACAAATCGTCTGGGCGTATTGCACAGGGTTGCTTGACATAGCCTATTATGTCGGTAGTCACGTCCCCCTATCTTATAGGCTTCCTTTTGGTTGAATACGATAGTATTAATTAAATGGTTGGAGGAAGATTATCCAACTTAATGCTTATTTGATGTATTCTCTTTACAGTGCCCAAGGCCTGCTTCTAGGCCACTTTTGTTCGTGATGGTAGCCGGTACCCTAATACGAAAATACGTTTTGATGGCCTACACTGTAAGAAATTAACAGTAGAGTGGCCTAGAGTGTGACGTTCTTGAAAAACACTCATCCTTCGTTTGGATCCGATCATCCGCAAATCTAATGGTAAGGCCTAGAAAACGGGGCCCTATCGGTAAAACTATTTTGGTGGTGACATTTGGGGCTACCAGATATGGCGTAATAACGTCGAATTAATAATTTAATAATTGATAAGATTTAAACAACTGCCTAGGCCTGCATAATATTTCTCCCTCAAATGGAATCGGTCTAACTACCCAGCGGAGAGCACAATGTCAAGATCAAAGCGCTATCGTTATTGCTTTATCCAACACAATCAGAAAATTAATTAATCAAGCGCAACGCGATAGAGCAAGCACATCGTTGGGGTATAATGGATGGCTTTAAAATGTGACGTTATTATTTCCCGTCATTTCAGGAAACAAATCGAACATTTATTGCATATATATTAAAAATTATATAGTCCTAGACTGATTTCTCTTTTATTGAGGCGCATCAAAAGGTGAGGTCTCAGCGGATCAATTTCTCTGTCTTGTTACACCCGCAAGAGAATGTTTGGAAAATGATTTGGAACCGCAAAATTGATTCTCAAAACTTGTGATTTTAAGGATAGTAATTTTTTGGCACCCTCCCTCCATATCTTCTCCCTACTTTCGCCATCATGTTTTCCTTGCTTTTACACACTTCGATATATAGCTATTTTTGTGAAGTGAAAATGAACTTAGAAGTTGTGAGTTCTGTGGGTTAGGCAACATTTCTAATTCGTAGCAAAAAATCTACTTAATACACTGAGTTTGGTTTCACAAACATAACCATTAAGCAGTCACAATGCTTTTATTGTGCACTTGATCCCAAAATAGAGCCATGTCTTAGCTGCAGGATCCAGACTCAACATGCGAAGAGGCCTCGTCTTTGTCTCGCTAAGACGAGATGAATGGCCCGTGTCACGCAGATGATTAGTTTGCACTATTAAATTGTCAAAAAGGAAGGATTTCCCTAATACTGCCTTTTCGTCGAAGAATTATGGAATTCAGGGCTGTTGGCGACTGCATGGGTTAGGAAGGGTGAGAGCGGCCAACCGCTGAGAAACGCGAAAGGTCAGATGAAGTTCTCAGCGGTAACGGTCACTGTGTTTAGTGTGTGGCATCTTGGCTGGAGAGAGGAGTCACAAGTGGCGCCACTTGTTATAGCCTGTGACTCGATTGGGACCTCGTCATTCACCCCATAAAGTTTACAGATGTTAAGGACCGTTATTCCCAAATGTGCACCTTGGGAGGTATAGTTTAATAGATTCCTTATTCATTAGTCAGAAAAAAATCTAGCTCTGCAAAATAAGAGTGACCATTTTATTTCTCATAATGTATTGACTAGGTTGATTATGCATATCAGTGCACCGCACTATTCTCCATAAAGGCCTGACAAATCATTGCTCATTAACTCAAACAGTCGAAACAATTGACTTGTGTGAGTAAGTTTTGCTTTCTTTTTGCATATATCTTATTGAATTGCATACCATTTTTTAATCAGCCAGTGCACTTTTGGGCATGCCCAACTTTTACGCGCTTAAAAAATGGCCACCCTCAGTGCAATTGGCAGTCTCCAATTGGACTCGAGGTAAAAAGATAAACTGTCTTTCTCGATGACACGACCGCCCTGGCCTACATGGAATCCCTTTATATTTCACCCAAATTCTTTCTAGTGCCAACGTTTTATGTTAAATGTTAACAACTTGGCCTAATCCATTTTATTGCCAACAACAAATCTATGTTGACTCAAACACTCGCCCCCTTTGTGCCCATTGTGCGCCTGCCCTCATTTGAAGATGTATGTATTTTTTATATTAAATTCCTTCTGTCATCAAGACTGCTCTTTTGTTTACTTTTCTTGACCCGCCGACCCGTTCCCTAAACGTTCCCATATTTAACTTGGGATATTTCCTCCCTCGCTCTCTATTTTGGCGTCGTTGGAACTTCTTTGGCTCCACAGTTAAATGCTGTGTGTACCCCCATTTTTGGCATGTCCTGTTTGCACTGTTCTTGAACTTCAGTGTGCCGCACCAGGCGACGCTGCCCTGTCCCCATCCTGTACTTTGAACTCTGTATCTTCCTCAGAATAAATGCACTGTCGGCTACACGCCTCCCTCTGACTGCCCAGCTTGCTAATTAGTTAAACAAACGCTCGTACTAATGATTCTCTAGGCCTGGCGAGCTTTTGGGGTTTTGTTCGAACTCAGCTGCCGCTGCCGAGGACTTTGCACGTCCTGCTGGAAACTTGGCCCCTCTGACCCCACCTATCACGGCGCTGTTGAAACGGCTGGACCGCCCTGTCCGAAGTCCATCCCCCCACGGGCCAAAGGGCACCTTCAGAGGCTCGGAATGCCACCACCAGCTGCTAGCGGTGACACCGGCCACAAAGGCGCGCCGTGAGCAATCGTTCTATGGGATGTCAGTATTGTGACAGTGCTGGCCTGACATTTATTTACTTGTCTCTCATGGAACCAAACAAACACAGTTTCATTTTTGAATTTGAGCCTCAAAAAACGCCGCCTTTTTCTTGCTATTCCAGCATTTCCCTCTCGTGCTGCAAAATGGCCAATTACGCATTGTAATTTGTGGCCTTTCCAGTTATTTCTGCAATGTTTGGCCATTTGACCGGCCTGTGTCTGTGTGCTCCAAGGAGGTCCCGACAGAAATTGATACTAATTGCAGGGACTGTACACTGCTGGCTGGTGGAGCGCCTCAGGCAACCAGAGAACCTGCTTGTCACCGGCTAATTGACAAGGGCTTGTCTGTCTTTAGGAGCAGCTGGTCCTAAGCACTGGCACACAAACGCAATCTTAACATGGCCTCCTTTCGCCTGAAGGAGTTTTGAGGGAAAACGCAGTTAAAGGGAGATTTATTGAAACTCCCTTTGGGTGTCGCGGTATTAAGTAAGATATTTCCCGCGGGTGGATAAGGATGCCACGCGTTCCTGGTATTAATAATAGAAGGCGGAAATTAGGCAGGTGTCATTTCTAGTGACATTATGTATCACACTAAACAAGACAGGCAGAAGGGAAAGCAAGCAAGTAGGCCTATATCAAAAACGAATTTCTATCGTTCTTTATTTTGTTTATTTTTATTATATGCCAAGGAAACAAATCCATGTGTCACAAATCTACAGTACATGATAGTCAAATAATAATGGTTTTAGGGCACATGAAAGCTAACATTTTTATTATTGGATCAATTTGAGACATAATGGCATTCATTCATGCAAACAAACGACTTCCATATTCAGTCAAATCATCTATTCTTTATACCCTATTCCTATATATATATATGCAAGCCTATATGTTTGAATGAGTCAAGAGAAAACCAAAGCTAGCATTGTTTTCGAGTGAAGTGGAAAAGGTTTTCTGTAACTTTCCCACTGCCTGAAAGAAATGCTTCTTTTCTATTCCTTTTGAAGTGAAATCGCGACTTTTTTCTCGTGTATTCTCCCAACGGTCCCCTTTATTTGTGCGGAACAATGACAACAGTGGAGCACCCCTTCGACGCGCCACAGTTGGGGATCTCTCGGATTGTTTTAGATATCTTTAGATTTCATCAATCAAAATGACTGCAGTTTTCCATAAAAATGCAGAATTTGGGCCTGGGCTTGAGAGAACTAGGTAGAAAATACGAAGCTGTCCCTCTTGATGATAAATGTCCATCCTTTGGTTGAACAAATAGAGAAGTCTTTATGCCTACTAAGAAAAAGCTAAATATTGGGGACTTTCGTTTTGTTGAACTTTAAGATTATAAGCCTACTGAAGCAAATAGACAACACAAAAGCTGTTCATTTTGTTTTATGTGATGTACATTTATTTTAATCTAAAATGCATCTATTCTTACTTATGTGGTCAAATAGTGAATGAAATCAATCTGAATATGTTTAAAATCGAATTGGCTATTGATTCCTTTACAATTCTCTCTATTTCATAAGTCTAACAGCGGATATGTTCAAGGATAACCACCATCAACCTGAGTGAAAAGTGAGTGGCATGTTATTGCCAGTATAGCTGTATTGCCCAAATGGTGGATATATGTAGAATAAGGCTACAGGTAGGCCCACATAAATGATAACTATATGTTACACCTGATAACAATGCACAGATAGGATATGCCTATATGCTTGCTCTTGCAAGAATGATTTAGTCTTGGTTGCAGACTGTAACAAGCGTATCACTAGACTAGAGAATCGTGTCATGGGGGTTTATGAATGGTTCCACATTCAGCACATAAACACTATAGCCTGCATCATGGCGATGTATTTCTGGCATGGCAATAGTAGTGCTGCACAATACAGTGCTACAGCCCCTCTCTCAACTTTTCCCCATTCCAATGCGTATCATACTCTTATAATGATCTCTTGACTTCATTGATATCTCTTTGGATTGACTTTCTAATGTTGCATCAGGTTTGGTATTTTAGTTTTATTTACCTATGCAGGAAATTATGAATCATCATTACTGTGCCACTGCTCACTACAGAGAAAGGGTTGCAAAATTCCGGTAACTTTCCCCAAATTCCAGGAATATTCCAACTGGACCAAGCTGCATATTCTCTTCATGCCCTTTATCGATGGAGAATGAGCAGAGCATACTCATATGGCATAGCAGTCTTTCCTATGACTTGTTGGGTATAAAAATAGTCACGTTTTATTGAGGCTTTTCCCCCAACAAAGTGAAATCAGACATCCAGTTTTCTCTGAGTCTGATAATAGAAAATATCAGAAAGAATAGAATAGAATAACCTTTCTCAGAGGTAACTTTGGTTGTGGTGAGATAATAAACACAGAACAGTAAATTCACACTTGATACAAATGCACTATAAACACTGGAGCGCACATTTCTAACATTCCAGCCCATTCTTTTCCTTGAGGCCCCCACACCAGCCCATTTTTGTCCTTGTTAGACAGGCCCACTGGGATAAAATAGGACCAGCCCATCTGGCATTTGCCCGAAATGCCATATGGCCAGTCCGCCCCTGCATGAGAGGGTTCTGAATAAAGTGTCCACACACAAAGAAGCTACATAGTCCTAATGGGAGGCTAGGGTTGGTTAATCAAGTGGGTCAAATCCCATTTCTTTCCTTTTTAGATAACTTTCTCCTCCAACGCAATCGATTCCTACATCTTCCTTATTAAAGTTTTAAAGATCACTAACATTCCCATCACTATTGTGCTGTTAGAGGATACAGATAGACAGAAACATGTCTTTTTGCAAATACGAATTGATATCAGACAAACGTCTCTCAAAGGTATTCCCAAATTATTTCCTTTGTTGTCGCTAAGTATATCATATTGACATGTTAGCTCTGCCTCGGGTCACAAGGTCAACGCTTTCCCATAAGTGGATACGACATCGTATCGTTCTAGCAAAACAAATTGCCCAAAACATTGGAGACTTGACTCAAGCTTGTCGAGGGGCTTGAAGAATTGTTTAATTTTGCCGCTTGGCTGAGGCAGGGCGTCCTCTGTATTTCCTGCGGTGAGGTCTTCGTTGGCTGCTAATAGAGATCTAATTGATGGCTGAAGTCCCGTTTCCATGCTCCCCTCCTTTTATTGCGCCCTGGCGTCTGCTGTAAAATATAACTATAATCGGATTGTGCTATTCCACCAGGGAGGAGAGAGTGAGAGTTTACAGCTGAAGGGAAGGGGAAAAAAATCGTTATTAAAAAAGTTAAGTGTAGAGTAAAATTCGACATAGTGTTGAGGCATGATGAAAAAGGGGGAAAGTGATACCACTGACAGACCTTAGCCTATATGAGACATATTCTCCTTAAATAAACTTTCTTGATTTAGCTTTACACAATATCCTATAACTCTTAGCATAAATGGCCTCTGTCTGTCAATGGTCTATCTATTTAAGAAAAACATCATTATTTTCAAACAGAAGTGATCATTATTCATATAACTACTATCACTATTATCAGGAATACACACATAGGGGCCTACAGTATATGACAGATATATTCCCAACATCATGATTAAACTAAATGCAATAGCCCAACTCTTGTTAATCATCGCATTGTCATGCACTCTATGGTACGTCTATCAAACCCACCAGAAACGAGAGTGGCAGGCTGAGAAACACACCAACAGACTGATTCTCTCTCTCTCTCTCTCTCTCTCTCTTCTCTCTCTCTCTCTGTCTCTCTCTCTCTCTCTCTCTCTCTCTCTCTCTCTCTCTCTCTCTCTCTCTCTCTCTCTCTCTCTCTCTCTCTCTCTCTCTCTCTCTCTCTCTCTCTCTCTCTCTCTCTCCCCCTCTCCCCTCCCTCTCTCTCTCTCCCCCTCCCTCTCTCTCTCCCTCTCTCTCTCTCTCCCCCCCCTCTCTCTCTCTCTCTCTCTCTCTCCCTCTCCTATAGAGTTTCCTGGAAGGGTGCTGCAGTGCATTGGAGGCCTGTCTCCGCTCTGATAGCAGCCCTGGATCCCAGATGATTGATGAAGGTGAGGGCAAGGCCGAGCGCTGGCAGCATAAAGCCCCATAGACGCATCAATAAAAGCCTGGCTAGTGGAGGGCCTTGGCCCGCTCAATAGCCACCGCCTACGAGGATTCAGGCAAGCAAGCGGAGAGGGGAAGGTGCTCTGTTGTTCCCTAATCCGTTTAGCCATTGAGCCACCAGCCGTCTGAGGCTGGATAAGTGCAGCAACGGATGTGTGCAGGGTGAAAATAGCAGGGAGTGGAGGGCTGGAGAGGGCTGCGGGGGAGAGATACAGCGGGACGCATACAGTTCACACACAACTGATTGAAAAATAGAGGGAGAGGGAGATGGAGATGGAGAAAGAGGCTGATGATCACCCAGCTTCCTCCAGGGTAGAAGGGAAGGGAAGAGCCAGCCATCATGGGTTGGTGGGTGAGGGAATAATGGTTGGTTAGTGTGCATTTGTTTCATTGATTGCATACCAGATAGTACATGTGTTTGTATTTGCTTGAGTATGTAACACATATTATTTATCTTAATATGTTATGAAAAAGTTCAGTTCTAATCTAACCAAAAAGTAATATACTCCTCAGGCAATATACTGTAGAAAACACAGAGGCAAAACAAGAGAACATCTTGGACAATAGTTATTTCCCTTCATGCATATCTTTAAGCAAGAATCCCAAACAGGCACCAGCTAATCAAAAGGCCTTTTTAAAAGTGTTACACTTGCATCAAGCAACAGGAGTCCAATTGGTCAGCCATTGACCCCTGCTCCACAGACCTCTACCCCACTGAAGCTTGGGGAATCCCTGTCATCCTAAAAATGCATTTGTCCAGTGTGTCCACCACAGTGGCCGGCCAGACCTCATGCAGGCCATAGTAACCCCATCGTACCACATCCCTCAATGGCACAATTAGGCTGCAATCATCTCCTACCAAGCCAGCTTTTCACTGACCCAAGGCCCAGTGCAGCTACACGGTACCCTGCGGCACGGCCTGGTTGGAGATGGAGGGAAGAGAAGGAGGGAGGAAGGGAGGGAGGAGGGAGAGTGATGGGGCCTGTGCCCTGTGGCTCCAGTCTGCCCTATGACACTCACTCCCAGCAGGCCTCAGATGTTAGTAGAATGGACATTCCCAATCAAAGCAATGTCCCATGATAGCGGGACGTTCTATTTCTATGTTTCAGCTGAGCTCTCCACGGATCACTCTACCTCAGCCACTCTCCGACCCATGCAATTTCATAGAAAATGTAAGGGGCAATTCAACCCGAAATCCAAGTTTCTAAGATGATGATGTTTCCAGTAATTTGGGGTTGATGTCTACAGATTTATCCTAATTAATGTATGATGTAGAAGGATACATCTGGTATATTTTAACTGTTTTAATTTGTTTATATCTTAGAGAGGATGACAGTTTTGAAGATAGTTTTTTGACTATTGTCAGAGAAAACATAATGTGTTGTGTCTGTAATAACTACAAGTATATGTAGCCTAATAAAGATAATTTTCATATAAACTGCGTAGTTTTTCTGTCATCCTCAGCACCATAGCTAACACAAAATGGCAGACCAAACCATGTTAAAGCAGTCATTCAAGATTCATGTTAACATTTCAACAGGTTGATGAAAACATAAAAGTCAAGTGTGTCTTTGTTCATTTGTGATTAGTGAAGAAGGGGTGGATTCACAGGGTCCTTGTAACTCAATTCCGCCTCGGGTTGTAATTGTTTAATTGGAGTGATTATTTAGCAGTGGGAAACAATTCCACCTGTTCTATCAGAAGGGTGAATCTGTCAGCCTCTTGTTCATATTGCCAATCAATTGATAAGATGATGGATTTAAATTTGGATTTGGTTCTCGATGATCAAATTAAATAATCAATAATCACATTTATCCCGGATTAATAAGAGTATAATGATGAAAGTAGGTATTTATCATGGTTGAATAGGAGCATTATGATCAGAGTAGGTATTTATCATGGTTGAATAGGAGTATTATGGCAGTAAAATCAGTAAATTGAGTGTGATCGTAAGCTGAATATATATGTATATATATATACTCCTGTGTCTAAAACGTCAACATATAACATAGAGGAACTAACTATACACAAATCAAAATGTTTGACAATACTATTTTATGCTATATTCATTCAAACAAAACAAAAATGTTGAATATCACATCATTCCACAGTACAGCATATAACATAACAAACAGGTATTAGATCACAGATGTGGGCATTGGTCAAAGAATTACTCATTTACCGGTCAAATGTTTTAGAATACCTACTCATTCAATGGTTTTTCTTTATTTTGACTATTTTCTACATTGTAGAATAATAGTGAAGACATCAAAACTATGAAATCATGTAGTAACCAAAAAAAGTTTAAAAAAATTAAAATATATTTTATATTTGAGATTCTTCAAATAGCCACCCTTTGCCTTGATGACAGCTTTGCACACTCTTCTCTCAACCAGCTTCATGAGGTAGTCACATGGAATGCATTTCAATTAACAGGTGTACCTTCTTAAAAGTTAATTTGTGGACCAAGTCCATATTATGGCAAGAACAGCTCAAATAAGCAAAGAGAAACGACAGTCCATCGTTACTTTAAGACATGAAGGTCAGTCAATACGGAACATTTCAAAAACATTGAACCTTTCTTCAAGTGCAGTCGCAAAAACCATCAAGCGCTATGATGAAACTGGCTCTCATGAGGACCGCCACAGGAATGGAAGACCCAGAGTTACCTCTGCTGCAGAGGATAATTTAATTAGAGTTACCAGCCTCAGAAATTGCAGCCCAAATAAATGCTTCACAGAGTTCAAGTAACAGACACATCTCAACATCAACTGTTCAGAGGAGACTCTGTGAATCAGGCCTTCATGGTCGAATTGCTGCAAAGAAACCACCGACAACGATGAGACAGCCTATAGGGAGGAGGTCAGAGACCTGGCCGTGTGGTGCCAGGATAACAACCTCTCCCTCAACGTGACCAAGACAAAGGAGATGATTGTGGACTACAGGAAAAAAAAGAGGACTGACGGGGCTTTAGTGGAACAGGTTGAGAGCTTCAAGTTCCTTGGTGTCCACATCACCAACGAACTATCAGGGTCCAAACACACCAAGACAGTCGTGAAGAGGGCACGACAAAGCCTATTCCCCCTCAGGAGACTGAAAAGATTTGGCATGGGTCCTCAGATCCTCAAAAAATTATACAGCTGCACCATCGAGAGCATCCTGACTGGTTGCATCACCGCCTGGTATGGCAAATGCTCGGCCTCCGACCCAAGGCACTACAGAGGGTAGTGCGTACGGCCCAGTACATCACTGGGGCCAAGCTTCCTGCCATCCAGGACCTCTATACCAGGCAGTGTCAGAGGAAGGCCCTCAAAATTGCCAGAAAATCCAGCCACCCTAGTCATAGACTGTTCTCTCTGCTACCGCACGGCAAGCAGTACCGGAGTGCCAAGTCTAGGTCCAAAATACTTCTCAACAGCTTCTACCCCCAAGCCATAAGACTCCTGAACAGCTAATCATGGCTACCTGAACTAGTTGCATAGTCACTTTAACTCTACCCACATGTACATATTACCTCAACTAGCCGGTGCCCCCGCACATTGACTCTGCACCGGTACCCCCCTGTATATATAGCCTCCCTACTGTTATTTTATTTTACTTCTGCTCTTTTTTTCTCAACACTTTTTTGTTGTTGTTTTATTTAACTTTTTTTATTAAAAAATAAATGCATTGTTGGTTAAGGGCTGTAAGTAAGCATTTCACTGTAATGTCTACACCTGTTGTATTCGGCGCATGTTGTGTCACGATCGTCTAACATAGAGGACCAATGCGCAGCGTTGAAGGTGAACATATTTTATTACTATAAATGATCACACGATGAAAAACACAAACGAAAACGTGACGTCTACGGTTTCACACAAACCGAAATGAACAAGAAACCACAAACACAACGTGAAAGACAGATAGTTAAATATGGCTCCCAATCAGAGACAACGAGCCAACAGCTGACACTCGTTACCTCTGATTGGGAGTCACTCAAACAAAGAAATACAATAACCTAGAACCCACCACAAAACATAGAAACTAACACCCTGGCTCAACATACGAGAGTCCCCCGAGCCAGGGCGTGACATGTTGCCAATAAAATTTGATTTGATTTGATTTACTAAAGGACACCAATAAGAAGAAGAGACTTGCTTGGGCCAAGAAACACAAGAAATGGACATTAGACCGGTGGAAATTTCTCCTTTGGTCTGGAGTCCAAATTGGAGATTTTTGGTTCCAACAGCCGTGTCTTTGTGAGACGCGGTGTGGGTGAACGGATGATCTCTGCATGTGTATTTCCCACCGTAAAGCATGGAGGAGGAGGTGTTATGGTGTGGGGGTGCTTTGCTGGTGACACTGTCTGTGATTTATTTAGAATTCAAGGCACACTTAACCAGCATGGCTACCACAGCATTCTGCAGCCATATGCCATCCCATCTGGTTTGGGCTTAGTGGGACTATCATTTGTTTTTCAACAGGATAATGACCCAACACACCTCCAGGCTGTGTAAGGGCTATTTTACCAAGAAGGAGAGTGATGGAGTGCTGCATCAGATGACCTGGCCTCCACAATCCCACGACCTCATCCAAATTGAGATGGTTTGGGATGAGTCGGATGGCAGATTGAAGGAAAAGCAGCCAACAAGTGCTCAGCATATGTGGGAACTCCTTCAAGACTTTTGGAAAAGCATTCCAGGTGAAGCTGGTTGAGAGAATGCCAAGAGTGTGCAAAGCTGTCATCAAGGCAAAGGGTGGCTATTTGAAGAATCTCGAAATATACAATACAGTATATTTTGATTTGTTTAACACTTTTTTGGTTACTACATGATTCCATATGTGTTATTTCATAGTTTTGATGTCTTCACTATTATTCTACAATGTATAAAATAGTAAAAATAAAGAAAAACCCTTGAATGAGTAGGTGTTCTAAAACCTTTGACCGGTAGTGTAGGTCTATGTGTTTTGGTTTGTGTGTGTTGGCGGCCAGTGGCGGGTGGGCGGGGGTGACTAAAAGGCCATGAAGATTCCAACCACTGGCATAGGGCACATGAGGAAACATTGGCACGAGAGGCGGAGAATAATAAAGAGCTAATCGGATTCCCAGATTTGATAATGGAGGTTGGCCGGGCTAAATCTGAACAATTCCAGACAAATTTGTAGGAATGAAAAAGGACTCCCCCTGACATAATGGCATGGCTCTAATGAGGTGTAATTTATCTAAGAGCCTCTCTCTTTCTTTTTCTATTCCCCTCTCTCTCTACTCGCCTCCCTCGTTCCACTCAAGGCTCAGGTTCACCTCAGAGAATACCCATTATTCCTCCAGCTCTCTCGTTCTCTCCATCTCTTGCTCTCATCAGCTCCTTCTCTCTTATCTTGAGGAGGAGGGTTGGAGTGTGTGTGTGTTTTTCATAAGTGTGTGGCTGTGTTGTTACTTGAGAGAGAAGGGGAGATGAAGAGATACGGATACATAGCAAAGTTCAGATGTGTGTGTCTGTGTGAGAGAGTTTTGGAAGTCATTGCTACTATGCTAATTCAGCTATGATCCTTTGTATCATGTAAATGTATACACTTTCATCTGTTTACGATATAGCAAGTAACATAAAGGCCATGCATCACTAGTCGCAATGAGATCCAAGAACCACCAGTCAGATACTTCCACTTGTCTCTATGGGTGGAATTAACCCCCCCCCCTCCTCCTCTCCCCACCTCCACCCTCCTCCTCTCCCCACCTCCACCCTCCTCCTCTCCCACCTCCCCCCTCCTCCTCTCCCCACCTCCACCCTCCTCCTCTCCCCACCTCCACCCTCCTCCTCTCCCCACCTCACCCTCCTCCTCTCCCCACCACCTCCCCCCCTCCACCCCTCCTCCTCTCCCCACCTCCTCCCTCCTCCTCTCCCCACCACCTCCCCCCACCACCTCTCCCCCTCCCCCTCCTCTCCCCCACCTCCACCCTCCTCCTCTCCCCACCACCTCACCCCCTCCTCCTCTCCCCCACCTCCCACTCTCCTCCTCTCCCCACTTCCACCTTCTCCTCTCCTCACCCCCCCCCCTCTCACTCCTCTGCCCACCTCCCCCCCTCCTCCTCCTCTCCCCACCTCCCTCCACCCCCCCCCCTCTCCCCACCTCCCCCTCCTCCTCTCCCCCACCACCTCCCTCCTCTTCTCCCCCACCACCTCCACCCTCCCCCACCACCTCCCTCCTCTTCTCCCCACCACCTCCCCTCCTCCTCTCCCCACCTCCTCCCTCCTCCTCTCCCCACCACCTCCCCCACCACCTCTCCCCCTCCCCCTCCTCCTCTCCTCTCCCCACCTCCACCCTCCTCCTCTCCCCACCACCTCACCCCCTCCTCCTCTCCCCATCTCCACTCTCCTCCTCTCCCCACTTCCACCTTATCCTCTCCCCACCCCCCCCTCTCCTCTCCTCTCCCCACCTCCCCCTCCTCCTCTCCCCACCTCCCTACCTCCTCCTCCTCTCCCCACCTCCCTCCTCCTCCTCCTCTCCCCACCTCCACCCTCCTCCTCTCCCCCACCTCCACTCTCCTCTCTCTCCTCTCCCCACTTCCACCTCTCCCCACCCCCCTCTCCTCTCCCCCACCTCCCTCCTCCTCCTCTCCCAACCTCCCTCCTCCTCCTTCCCCACCTCCACCCTCCTCCTCTCCCCACCACCTCCCCTCCTCCTCTCCCCCCACCTCCACCCTCATCTCCCCCACCTCCCCTCCTCATCTCCCCCACCTCCCCCCTCCTCCTCTCCCCACCACCTCCCTCCTCCTCTCCCCACCACCTCCCCCCTCCTCCTCTCCCCCACCTCCCCCTCCTCTCTCCACCACCTCTCCCTCCTCCTCTCTCCACCTCCTCCCACCTCCATCCTCCCAACCGAGACAACAGTGACTGACCTGGCCCCCGGCATTCTTGACAACTTCCATAAATTATTGGATATTTTAATATTTCAAATTTCATCTGCATTCATGCGCTGCGGCCGAGGGGAGCGTTGGTCAGGCTGCCATCGGTGGAGGAGAAGAGGCCCCCCTCGGTAGCATAGCGGCTCTGCTCTGCCACCGGCTGCCTGGCTCAGCCGCCCCAGAGACCCCAGCTAATTGAATTGCATCCTCTGATTAGATTATCCTTGAGGCAGCTTGCTGCCAATCTGAAGTATGGGTGCCTTCTATCCTACTTAACCCTTCTGCCCCCCACCTGCTGCTCACACACACACACACACACACACACACACACACACACACACACACACACACACACACACACACACACACACAGCATCACAGGCAGAGTGCCCAATATATCCAGGGGCCATCAAAGTTGGGCAGTTTTGTTATTTTTCTTTTGCATTGTCTCCCCCTGTAAAAGTGTCCATCATTCACCATCACCGCCTGGTCCCTAACGTTTATTTCCCTCCCTCCAGCTACTCCCGGCACACTGGAATAAAAATAAAATATATATGTTTTCGGTCCCCCTTTTTGGGATGGTTAATGTGTTGCCTGCCATTTTGGGAATTGGCTCGTAAGTGGTGTAGTTGTAAGATGTGGTGCCATATCGCCCTGTGAGGCAAATGTGGCTACCAGCTCTCACAGTCTCACGTCAGAATTAGACGTTCATCCATCTTTCTCAAATGTCAGCTTTCTAAGTGTTTAAGGTTAAGTTTAGGCATTAACTCCAAATTCTTAAGGTTAGGCATTAACTGTGAATGGTTAAGGTAAGGGTTAAGGTTTGGGATAGGTTTAAAATATATATATCAAAAACAACTTTCTATCACTGGATTGGAACATGCAACCTTTAGAATGAGAGACAGATGCTTACGCCCATCCACCATCCCCGTCCACAACGCCCCTAGTGGCCGGTTTCACGTCATCTCACCATGTCCTCAGACATGGATGGACGTCAAATACTGACTTGTATCACGGGTGACCTGGCTGAATGTGGGGTTGAACTGAATGCCATAAGTTACATCTGTCAATATATGTATATATGATGAAATATTTAATGATATAATGTTGTTATTAAGGATCAATATTGATAATGTGTCTGCACTTGAGTTAAATGAAAGATACAGTACAAAATATGCACACTGACAAGCAATATAAAACAAAGCTAAATGTTATGTTTTCCATACAATTTTTTATAACATCTATACAGTACACAGCTTCATACAATTATTGATGAAACACAATAAATCCTACAGTATCTGCCTATTTCATAGTGATGTAATCTGCAAACCTTCAATGCAGAACTCTAAGGATGGGTTTTTGATGGAACCACAGTTATTTTGACATGTTTGACATAACCTAGACAAGTATAGCAAAATATTATAGTTCTCAGACACCAGTTTGTCCCAAAATAGGTAGCCTCATTTTAAATGTATGTTTTGGAGTCCCATAACCTTGCTACAACACCTGCCAACCTTCACAAAAGGCTGGGTTTCTGCCCTGTCATGCTGTACATGCCACATCTCCACTTACTGCAATGCATAACAGATGAATATAGGAGAGATCATGTTGTGATGTAATTATCATCTATTGCTTCCTGTAATTGTATCAGGTCTCTTTTTAACAATAATCTCATGTTGAATGTCTGGAGCTGGATCCTTCTACAGTTTATTGTTCTCCACTCTGGAAAAACACAATTGAATTGAAGACAGCACTATTGGATTTTTTGCTCTGTAGACTAAACTGAAATGGTATTTTTGCTGGAAATGATCAATAAATCTTGCAGAAGGAAAGTAAGAAGACAGACAGAACAGAATAGACCCTGGGTATTGGAAGGGAGAGTTAGATAACAATCTGGAAGATAAAATGAGTGGATGGATAGAAGATAAAGCTTTTTTAGACATTACAGTATGTTGAAGATATTTATTGACAAAGAACAACATCACAAAACCTGTATGTTTTCATATCTATGTTTCATAGTCTAGTTAGCAAACATCACAAAATCTGTATGTTTTCATATCTATGTTTCATAGTCTAGCTAGATAACAAGTGTAAAACAAGAGTTTCTGCACAATCACTGCCATCAATGTTCAGGTTACTGTCTGTACATTGATGACGTTTTAACTACAGGACCTGCTTGAAAGAGACTTCTACTCAAAATGTAAACATAAAAAACCCCCACTAACGTACATGTCAAAACAGTTGATATTGTAAGAGACATTCTTTCACTTTATTGTGGTTCTAGGTTTTGTTGTGTTTTTGTTATACAATTTACTGTATAGGCTGTGTGGGGAGTCATTCCAATACTGGACTTTGGCACAGTTGGAAAAACCTAAGCAAGAATCTACATATTATTTTCATCTTGAAACACGTTATATATTTCACCAACTGCTCTCTGGTCCTATTGGACTAAATATAGCAGGAAGCAGGAAGATAGTCTGACATAACCGTTAGGGAGAAGGAAGTGAAGGGACCTGGCATTCGCACAACACCCCTAACGGTCTGAACGTTCTGAACACTGCCGAATCCACAAGCCATCCATCCCTGCCTTCCTGAGTCACTTTTGATAATTATTGAATTACATTCCTCGTAACCCATTAAGCAGGACATTTTCTTCTTAACCACCTGCTCTTCCTCCTCCACCCCATTTTACGCCATCAATCTTTCAGCATTACCGGACCCCTAAAAGCTTTCTGACTGGCCTATAATGGGGGACACCATGGGGTCAGGAGGGCTATAGGACAGGACTGTGTGCTCAGGAACTGTGATGCCTCAGCATTTGTGTTGGGGGTAAGGGAAGCGGGGACGGTGGGGGTGAGAGGTGGGGGCCACTCTGTCAGTCTGGGGTTCTGGGGGTTGGGGGGGAGGGGGGCTCGTTGGAACAGGTCACTCACTGTGTGGCTGTGTGGACCCATGATGGGGACTACATAGTGTGTGAGGGGGGTCAGTTAAGGAATGGATCGTAGACCATTCTGTTATTATGATGACGTTTTCTTGTGCCTCAGGGCACTCACAGGGATGATGGGTACATTGCCCCCAATGTCAGGCTATGGCTGCGACAGACAGGGGGCAAGGCTGAAGGCATGGTGGGGCCACTGGAGCTATAACTTGACCTCTCTCACACACTCAGTTGAACTTCTAGGGGACGACTGAGGACACAGCTTTACTTTACTCTCTCCACAGTAACATCCATTGTAACTGGGGGAAGGTTGAGAACAGACAGGGTTTAGTCTATATTGGTCAAAATGGGGGACAAATCAATTAACGACTGAACCAACATCAGTAAATGCTGTATGATGATTTTGTGATGTATAATGTGGTGTGTATGTTCCTTTGTGGTCTGGTTTTAACTTTTTTATTGTGTATGGATTGTGTGTGGTTTATCATGTTACCCTGCTTGCAAACCAAATTTCCCTCTGGGGACAATAAAGATTTATTGATTGATTGGCTAATTGATTGATTGGTTATCCTAATACCAATATGAAGCTTGATTCACAATTGAATGTTAGGAAGGTGAAGACTACAGTAGTACTTCAGTTGATTGATATGAGCAATACTGACATGTTGGTATGCAATGGTCTTCTCAGTGTGTGCTGCCCAGAAGGTGATTTCAGAATTCAATGTTAGAGTTTTTCTCACAGTTTTTCTCACGTACAAGCAATTTTTGGATCTGTGTTGAAACGTATCTATAGCAGAACATCAATGATAAAATACTCAAATACATTTACAAACATCTAATCATTGTGTTCACTGTTTCCGGCAATCAGTAAATACTACTGCACGAAATCCTTAATGCTTGTACGTGGATTGAGATAAACAGGAAGTGAATGTTAGGGTAAAAAATGGAGGTTTGTCTCTACACACATGGCTATTGACTGGTTGTCAATATCCCTGCAGTGGAAATCCATAAGGCCAACAGATATGACTGTTATCTCAACATCTGTTGTGTGTGTATACAGTGGGGGAAAAAAGTATTTAGTCAGCCACCAATTGTGCAAGTTCTCCCACTTAAAAAGATGAGAGAGGCCTGTAATTTTCATCATAGGTAGACGTCAACTATGACAGACAAAATTAGGGGAAAAAATCCAGAAAATCACATTGTAGGATTTTTTATGAATTTATTTGCAAATTATGGTGGAAAATAAGTATTTGGTCAATAACAAAAGTTTCTCAATACTTTGTTATATACCCTTTGTTGGCAATGACACAGGTCAAACGTTTTCTGTAAGTCTTCACAAGGTTTTCACACACTGTTGCTGGTATTTTGGCCCATTCCTCCATGCAGATCTCCTCTAGAGCAGTGATGTTTTGGGGCTGTCGCTGGGCAACACGGACTTTCAACTCCCTCCAAAGATTTTCCATGGGGTTGAGATCTGGAGACTGGCTAGGCCACTCCAGGACCTTGAAATGCTTCTTACGAAGCCACTCCTTCGTTGCCCGGGCGGTGTGTTTGGGATCATTGTCATGCTGAAAGACCCAGCCACGTTTCATCTTCAATGCCCTTGCTGATGGAAGGAGGCTTTCACTCAAAATCTCACGATACATGGCCCCATTCATTCTTTCCTTTACACGGATCAGTCGTCCTGGTCCCTTTGCAGAAAAACAGCCCCAAAGCATGATGTTTCCACCCCCATGCTTCACAGTAGGTATGGTGTTCTTTGGATGCAACTCAGCATTCTTTGTCCTCCAAACACGACGAGTTGAGTTTTTACCAAAAAGTTCTATTTTGGTTTAATCTGACCATATGACATTCTCCCAATCCTCTTCTGGATCATCCAAATGCACTCTAGCAAACTTCAGACGGGCCTGGACATGTACTGGCTTAAGCAGGGGGACACGTCTGGCACTGCAGGATTTGAGTCCCTGGCGGCGTAGTGTGTTACTGATGGTAGGCTTTGTTACTTTGGTCCCAGCTCTCTGCAGGTCATTCACTAGGTCCCCCCGTGGGTCGGGATTTTTGCTCACCGTTCTTGTGATCATTTTGACCCACGGGGTGAGATCTTGCGTGGAGCCCCAGATCGAGGGGAGATTATCAGTGGTCTTGTATGTCTTCCATTTCCTAATAATTGCTTCCACAGTTGATTTCTTCAAACCAAGCTGCTTACCTATTGCAGATTCAGTCTTCCCAGCCTGGTGCAGGTCTACAATTTTGTTTCTGGTGTCCTTTGACAGCTCTTTGGTCTTGGCCATAGTGGAGTTTGGAGTGTGACTGTTTGAGGTTGTGGACAGGTGTCTTTTATACTGATAACAAATTCAAACAGGTGCCATTAATACAGGTAACGAGTGGAGGACAGAGGAGCCTCTTAAAGAAGAAGTTACAGGTCTGTGAGAGCCAGAAATCTTGCTTGTTTGTAGGTGACCAAATACTTATTTTCCACCATAAGTTGCAAATAAATTCATTAAAAATCCTACAATGTGATTTTCTGGAATTTTTTTCCTCATTTTGTCTGTCATAGTTGACGTGTACCTATGATGAAAATTACAGGCCTCTCTCATCTTTTTAAGTGGGAAAACTTGCACAATTGGTGGCTGACTAAATACTTTTTTTCCCCACTGTATGTGTGTGTGTGCTCAATTGTGTGTGTTCGAAATGTTTATCTGGGTGTATGTATGCCTATGTGTACACATATGGAAGGCCTCTGCATGCTGTGTTAGTGCTTATCACTCAACTCACAGCATGAACCTCATTACCTAATGCTCATAACCCATTGTAGATTATTCATCTCTGAAAGCTCACACTGTTTTGCATAACACACACACACACACACAAACACAGGTGCATATGTACGCACACACACATGCATCCACACATTCGCACGCACGAACACACGCACACACGCACACAGGCATGCAGATACACACATACAGGCATGCACACACACACACACACAGGCACAGGCATGCACACACACATACACACGCACGCACACGCACGCACACACCCACACACACACACACACACACACACACACACACACACACAATATGAGAAATGAACAACCTTAATAACACCTCAAACTGTTTCTATTTTCTTCCTCTTCTCCCTGTTTAAATCCACATCCCCCCTTTAACGTTTCCCTAATCAGATGCTCTAATTGCTTTCCTTCTGCTGCTTGGAGACGCTCTGGCCAGACCTTGGAAAGGGAAGACACACGGGGGGGTGCTACTGCAGAAGGGGCTACATCTGCAGAGAGATGGAGGGAGGGAGGGAGGGAGCGGTGGAGGAGGTAAAGAACTACATCCAGGCAGCAGCTCCAACCCTCCCTCCCCTCCTCTCCTCTCCTCTCCTCCTCCCCCCACCCCCACCATCCTCCACCCTCTTCCCACCCCCACTTCAGCGAAATCTATAGGGAGAGAAGGCAGAGACAGGTGCATTTTCCACAAATCGAGTTAGCCAAGACATGCCACATCCAATTGGGCTAAATTGATGTGAGAGTTTGCGATGTCTGCCGTGGGTATTACAGCAAAGGTCAGTGTGCCGAGACAATGACATCAATCTGCCTCCACGTGGCCAACTAGTGCTCCGGCCCACATGATCCAGATGCAAGGGATGGAAGCACGTCGGTCGCACAAACATGGACACGGGGAAGGAGAGGGCGGACAAATACGCGAGGGAAATAGTGTTTATGTTTTGAGCATAGGCCTAATGATGGGCAGGTATATTGAAGTCTCATTACTGTTCATTAGAGTATGACTGCACCTCAATCTCATAATTCTATATATGTTTCTCACTTTAAACTAAACTCCTGCACACTTCCTCCATGTTTTTAATAGATTACTTTAAGGGGGCAATCCGCAGAGTGTTTGTTAACATTTACTTTTCTAACAAACAATAGAGTAAAACAAGCATATATTTTGGGTTCTGATGGTGTACATTAGTAATTAATAAGTTATACTCTTCAAGAATCAATGGGTACATGTCATTATTTGATAAGTCTGAAAATTGATGTAGCAACTGCAGATTGCCACTTTAAACCAACTTGTTGGCAATGACCATATACAGTGCCTTGCAAAAGTATTCATCCACCTTGGCGATTTCCCTATTTTGTTGCATTACAACCTGTAATTTAAATGGATTTTTATTTGGATTTCATGTAATGAACATACACAAAATAGTCCAAATTGGTGAAGTGAAATTTAAAAAATAACTTGTTTCAAAAAATTCTAAAAAATAAATAATTGAAAAGTGGTGCGTGCATATGTATTCACCCCCTTTGCTATGAAGCCCCTAAATAAGATCTGGTGCAACCAATTACCTTCAGAAGTCACATAATTAGTTAAATAAAGTACACCTGTGTGCAATCTAAGTGTCACATGATCTGTCACATGATCTTAGTACAGTGAGGGAAAAAAGTATTTGATCCCCTGCTGATTTTGTACGTTTGCCCACTGACAAAGAAATGATCAGTCTATAATTTTAATGGTAGGTTTATTTCAACAGTGAGAGACAGAATAACAACAAAAAAATCTAGAAAAACACATGTCAAAAATGTTATAAATATATTTGCATTTTAATGAGGGAAATAAGTATTTGACCCCTCTGAAAAACATGACTTAGTACTTGGTGGCAAAACCCTTGTTGGCAATCACAGAGGTCAGACGTTTCTAGTAGTTGGCCACCAGGTTTGCACACATCTCAGGAGGGATTTTGTCCCACTCCTCTTTGCAGATCTTCTCCAAGTCATTAAGGTTTCAAGGCTGACTTTTGGCAACTCGAACCTTTAGCTCCCTCCACAGATTTTTTAAGGAATTAAGGTCTGGAGACTGGCTAGGCCACTCCAGGACCTTAATGTGCTTTTTCTTGAGCCACTCCTTTGTTGCCTTGGCCGTGTGTTTTGGGTCATTGTCATGCTGGAATACCCATCCACGACCCATTTTCAATGCCCTGGCTGAGGGAAGGAGGTTCTCACCCAAGATTTGACGGTACATGGCCCCGTCCATCGTCCCTTTGATGCAGTGAAGTTGTCCTGTCCCCTTAGCAGAAAAACACCCCCAAAGGATAATGTTTCCACCTCCATGTTTGACGGTGGAGATGGTGTTCTTGGGATCATAGGCAGCATTCCTCCTCCTCCAAACACGGCGAGTTGAGTTGATGCCAAAGAGCTTGATTTTGGTCTCATCTGACCACAACACTTTCACCCAGTTCTCCTCTGAATCATTCAGATGTTCATTGGCAAACTTCAGATGGGCCTGTATATGTGCTTTCTTGAGCAGGGGGACCTTGCGGGTGCTGCAGGATTTCAGTCCTTCACGGCGTAGTGTGTTACCAATTGTTTTCTTGGTGACTATGGTCCCAGCTGCCTTGAGATCATTGACAAGATCCTCCCGTGTAGTTCTGGGCTGATTCCTCACCGTTCTCATGATCATTGCAACTCCACGAGGTGAGATCTTGCATGGAGCCCCAGGCCGAGGGAGATTGACAGTTCTTTTGTGTTTCTTCCATTTGCGAACAATCGCACCAACTGTTGTCACCTTCTCCCCAAGCTGCTTGGCGATGGTCTTGTAGCCCATTCCAGCCTTGTGTAGGTCTACAATCTTGTCCCTGACATCCTTGGAGAGCTCTTTGGTCTTGGCCATGGTGGAGAGTTTGGAATCTGATTGATTGATTGCTTCTGTTGACAGGTGTCTTTTATACAGGTAACAAGCTGAGATTAGGAGCACTCCCTTTAAGAGTGTGCTCCTAATCTCAGCTCGTTACCTGTATAAAAGACACCTGGTAGCCAGAAATCTTTCTGATTGAGAGGGGGTCAAATACTTATTTCCCTCATTAAAATACAAAATCAATTTATAACATTTTTGACATGCGTTTTTCTGGATTTTTTTGTTGTTATTCTGTCTCTCACTGTTCAAATAAACCTACCATTAAAATTATAGACTGATCATGTCTTTGTCAGTGGGCAAACGTACAAAATCAGGAGGGGATTAAATACATTTTTCCCTCACTGTATATATATACAGTCATGGCCAAAATTGTTGGCACCCCTGAAATTTTTCCAGAAAATGAAGTATTTCTCACAGAAAAGTATTGAAATTACACATGTTTTGCTATGCACATGTTTATTTCCTTTGTGTGTATTGGAATAACACAAAAAAAACAGGAAAAAAGCAAATTTGACATAATTACACACAAAACTCAAAAAATGGGCCGGACAAAATGATTGGCACCCTTAACTTAATATTTAGTTGCACACCCTTTGGAAAAAATAACTGAAATCAGTCGCTTCCTATAACCATCAATAAGCTTCTTACACCTCTCACCCGGAATTTTGGACCACTCTTCTTTTGCAAACTGCTCCAGGTCTCTCATATTGGATGGGTGCCTTTTCCCAACAGCAATTTTAAGATCTCTCCACAGGTGTTCAATGGGATTAAGATCTGGACTCATTGCTGGCCACTTCAGAACTCTCCAGCGCTTTGTTGCCATCCATTTCTGGGTGCTTTTTGAAGTATGTTTGGGGTCATTGTCCTGCTGGAAGACCCATGATCTCGGACGCAAACCCAGCTTTCTGACACTGGGCCCTACATTGCGACCCAAAATCCTTTGGTAATCCTCAGATTTCATGATGCCTTGCACACAGTCAAGGCACCCAGTGCCAGAGGCAGCAAAACAACCCCAAAACATCTTTGAACCTCCACCATATTTGACTGTAGGTACTGTGTTCTTTTCTTTGAAGGCTTCATTACATTTTCGGTAAACAGTAGAACGATGTGCTTTACCAAAAAGCTCTATCTTGGTCTCATCTGTCCATAAGACGTTCTCCCAGAAGGAATTTGGCTTACTCATGTACATTTTGGCAAACTGTAGTCTTGCTTTTTTATGTCTCTGTGTCAGCAGTGGGGTCCTCCTGGGTCTCCTGCCATAGCGTTTCATTTCATTCAAATTTCGACGTATAGTTCGCGCTGACACTGATGCACCCTGAGCCTGCAGGACAGCTTGAATTTCTTTGGAACTTGTTTGGGGCTGCTTATCCACCATCCGGACTATCCTGCGTTGCAACCTTTCATCAATTTTTCTCTTCCGTCCACGTCCAGGGAGATTAGCTACAGTGCCATGGGTTGCAAACTTCTTGATCATGTTGCGCACTGTGGACAAAGGAACATCTAGATCTCTGGAGATGGACTTGTAACCTTGAGATTGTTGATATTTTTCCACAATTTTGGTTCTCAAGTCCTCAGACAGTTCTCTTTTCCTCTTTCTGTTCTCCATGCTTAGTGTGGCACACACAGAAACACAATGCAAAGACTGAGTCAACTTCTCTCCTTTTTATCTGCTTTCAGGTGTGATTTTTAGATTGCCCACACCTGTTACTTGCCCCAGGTGAGTTTAAAGGAGCATCACATGCTTGGAACAAACTTATTTATCCACAATTTTGAAAGGGTGCCAATAACTTTGTCCGGCCCATTTTTTTAGTTTTGTGTGAAATTATGTCAAATTTGCTTTTTTCCTGTTTTTTTTGTGTTATTCCAATACACACAAAGGAAATAAACATGTGCATAGCAAAACATGTGTAATTTCAATACTTTTCTGTGAGAAATACTTCATTTTCTGGAAAAATTTCAGGGGTGCCAACAATTTTGGCCATGACTGTATATACCTGTTCTGAAAGGCCCCAGAGTCTGCAACACCACTAAGCAAGGGGCACCACCAAGCAAGCGGCACCATGAAGACCAAGGAGCTCTCCTAACAGGTCAGGGACAAAGTTGTGGAGAAGTACAGATCAGGGTTGGGTTATAAAAAAATATCTGAAACTTTGAACAACACATGGAGCACCATTAAATCCATTATTAAAAAATTGAAAGAATATGGCACCACAACAAACCTGCCAAGAGAGGGCCGCCCACCAAAACTCACGGACCAGGCAAGGAAAGCATTAATCAGAGAGGCAACAAAGAGACCAAAGATAACCCTGAAGGAGCTGCAAAGCTCCACAGCGGAGATTGGAGTATCTGTCCATAGGACCACTTTAAGCCGTACACTCCACAGAGCTGGGCTTTACGGAAGAGTGGCCAGAAAAAAAGCCATTGCTTAAAGAAAAAAATAAGCAAACACATTTGGGATTCACCAAAAGGCATGTGGGAGACTCCCCAAACATATGGAAGAAGGTACTCTGGTCAGATGAGACTAAAATTGAGCTTTTTGGCCATCAAGGAAAAAGCTATGTCTGGCGCAAACCCAAGACCTTTCATCACCCCGAGAACACCATCCCCAGAGTGAAGCACGGTGGTGAATAGTTATGCTTGCTCAATTTTTCTGTTTTTTTTGGTCTTATTTCTTGTTTGTTTCACAAAAAAAAATATTTTGCATCTTCACAGTGGTAGGCATGTTGTGTAAATCAAATGATACAAACCCTCCAAAAATCTATTTTAATTCCAGGTTGTAAGGCAACAAAATAGGAAAAATGCCAAGGGGGTGAATACTTTCGCAAGACACTTTACAGGGTTTGTCCCGCCAATGTGCAAGAGTTTCATTTTCACAAACATTATTGATTTACAATTAGGTGTGAAAATATTTGTATTCTATAATTTTTAAGTTTAAAGCAGGGCAGGCTGAAACTTGAATCCAAACCAACACGATTTCCTGAGCATGGTTTCAGCAATGAATAAATAGCCTATACATTTCTCATAGCATATATAGTGGTGGTTTCGGGAGTTTTTTTAGCATCCGTCCTCAGAAAATCTAATATGAACTTGCTGCAGGAATTTTTTTCATCATACTGCCACCTCTTCCCAGGGTCTGTAAATAGAGATTTCAGGCTATCGCTTCCATCCCACCTTTATTCAGAAAATATTTTTATTTTATTGCATTTGCTTTATTGCTACTCTTAGGCTTTGCTCTGTCTTCCGAGTGATACTTTATATCACCCCAGGGATATTGGTTTTCATTCTGTGGGTTGGTTCAATCTTAGACCAAGCGCTAGCCAAGCCAATGTACAGTAGCTGAAGTCATATAAAAGCTGTTCATATAAGCTCCTACACAGGTCATAATGTGGGAGGTCATTGCATTAATGGAAAAATGCATGAGAGAAAGTATTTGAAAACAACGACACAATGAAAACCATGATTAGGTGATGTAGCTATGCTACATGTCCAAAAGTATGTGGACACCGGCTAGTCGAACATCTCAATCCAAAATCATGGGCATTAATATGTAGTTGGTCCACCCGTTGCTGTATATAACAGCCTCCACTCTTCTGGAAAGGCTTTCCACTAGATGTTGGAACATCGCTTCCATTCAGCCACAAAAGCATTAGTGAGGTCAGGCACTGATGTTGGGCGATTAGGCCTGGCTTGCAGACGGCGTTCCATTTCATCCCAAAGGTGTTCAATGGGGTTGAGGTCAGGGCTCTGTGCAGGCCAGTCAAGTTCTTCCACACTGATCTCGACAAACCATTTCTGTGTGGACCTCGCTTTGTGCACGGGGGCACTGTCATGCTGAAACAGGAAAAAACCTTCCCCAAAATGTTGCCACAAAGTTGGAAGCACAGAATCGTCTAGAATGTAATTGTATGCTGTAGCGATAAGATTTTCCTTCACTGGAACTAAGGCGCCTAGCCCGAACCATGAAAAATAGCCCCAGACCATTATTCCTCCTCCATCAAACTTTACAGTTGGCACTATGCATTCGGGCAGGTAGCATTCTCCTGGCATCCGCCAAACCCAGATTCATCCATCGGCCTGCCAGATGGTGAAGCATGATTCATCACTCCAGAGAACGCATTTCCACTGCTCCAGAGTCCAATGGCGGCGAGCTTTATACTACTCCAGCCAACACTTGGTATTGCACATGGTGATCTTAGGCTTGTGTGTGGCTTCTCGACCATGGAAATCAATTTCATGACGCTCCCGACAAACAGTTATTGTGCTGACGTTGCTTCCAGAGGCAGTTTGGAACTTGGTGAGTGTTGCAACCGAGGACAGATTATTTTTACGCGCTACGTGCTTCAGCACTCTGCGGTCCCGTTCTGTAAGCTTGTGTGGCCTACCACTTTGCGGCTGAGCCGTTGTTGCTCTCAGACGTTTCCACTTCACAATAACAGCACTTACAGTTGCCCGGGGCAGCTCTAGCAGGGCAGAAATTTGACGAACTGACTTGTTGGAAAGGTGGCATTCTATGACGGTGCCACATTGAAAGTATAATAGATCTTATAGATTCTATAGTTTGAGCTATAATAGATCAAACTCTTCTGTCATTTCTATAATTGCAAAACCAGTTGGATAAGAAATCTATTTGGGCTGCACTATTGTGCTTACTCAACAAATGTTCTTGGTGTATGGACAATTTGAGTACCAAACAGCAGAAGCCGGTTCTGGAGAGCCCCTGTGCATTCTGGATTTGGTTCCATAATGGTTTAGAGTCAATACTCCAAAAAACCTTGTCTAATTCTTCTCTGAAGTGGACTCTGTGGGACCAAAAGTTGGATGGGTATATCTGAACAACACCAGATATAAGATAACCTCTGTTTTCTTTAAGTATGTTCTTTGGAAATGTTCCGCAATCAACCAAGATGAGCGGACCCAGTACTCACCCCTGTGGAATCCAAAGCCAGATAGTTGGCTGAGAGGCAATTTACCATCACTTACCAGTGAGAGTCGTGCCTGATGCATAAACATAATCTCTGATACGCCAATTCATCATCAGATAGCTTGGGGATTCTGGGTGTGTTCTGATCAAATTTGTGCCCTATGATGATGAGAGGCATGTTGGTTTCGCTTCAGAAAACTGCACATCCAACAATTTGTCACACATGTCACACTATCTCATGGGAGGCTGGGAGAGGGAAGTACAGGAGCGTTTTCTGCTTACTGAGAGGTGCCTTCTGGGAACAGGAAGTGAATCAGCGGCTCGGCCAGGCAGACTGCATCCGATTGGTCCATCTGGCTATTCTTTAAGGATTACATCCAATCAAATTAGCTTTGATTGATCAACAGACACTACGATTGGCTGGCGGTTGTCGGAATTGAAGGCACTATTCAATCAAAACCAATCATAATTGGGTTAAGGATACATTTTAAAAACAACAGTGAGAAAATGTTTATATTAACATGCAGTAGAGTTTATTCTGGTTCACACTATATTGTTTTGTTGAGTATGAACCTGAACCTGCAGTGCAAGAAAAATTATGTTTTGGACTTATCCTGGAAACCCAGTTGAGGTTCTGAGTTCCAGAATGTAGTTATGGTTCAATTAAGTGGATATAAATAAACCCACTAGAAGATTACAGTATTTTAGGTGATAGACTGGATAGGTTAACCAGTCAAGACTCTTTGTGAAAATAGATACCTTCTGCAGGCTGAAACCATAGGCTGAAACTGTTTAGCAATCTGCAAGTTAATTACCAATATAAATTAAAGGAATTTGTGGAATGTGGAATATAAGACAAATTTGAGTAATATATTATTGTAATAAATACAACATTTGGCCCTATAGCAACATCCGACAAACATATGTACATTACATATGGTATGAGTTGCAGCATGTGAATAGATTTCATTTTTATTAAAGAATTATGTTGCCGGGATATTATAGCCTGACTAATTAATTATATTAACACTTTCCTCTTTTGGGTTAAATTTGAATTATTCATGATAATTCATTCATAAGGGGCCAGTATAATAATTAGCCTAAAGGGATGTCTCATACAGACCTAACTGTAATGTAGAACTTACAAGTTAAGCCATCAAACCTGAAAAGAATGAAAACAAAGGGTTCTACTGCTTGAGGCGAGACAAATTGGTAAGCTTTTGTGATGCATGGCAGGTGTTTACATGTGTGCATCTTTGGAATAGTTATAATAGCAAAGCAAAAAACATTACAATGCACTGGGATACAATAATCAATATAATTTCACAATGACCTTGACGTTTTATGATGGATTGAGAGACTAGGTCTACTGTAATTGCCACTCCCCTTGACGCCCCACCAGTCAGCGCGACATCCGTTCTCTCATAGGCCAATTTTTGTTTCTAACATTAAAAAGCGCTCCATCATTCTCGATGCGCTGCCCTGTCGCCCTAGCCGGCCATTAATCGCTTAATTCCAGTAAACCTACGTGTACACAATGGCCCGCTGTCTCTGGCTAATGCATGTGTGATTAAGCTTTTAGCCCGACCACAGGGCGATATTAGCCAGCAGGTCTTTGCCTTGTATTGAGCCCCAAATGCCTTCAGGGGGCCGGGGGAGGAACGCGCTGGGATTCGGGGGGATAGTTAATGACACTGACCCTCACTTCACCAACAGCCATTCAATTCAACAATAATAACGCTCCACGCAGCTGATTTATGAGACTGGAGCTAATAATTGTCAATTGCTAATGTGGGGGGAATAATACCAGTATAGTCTATGCTAAATAAAATATGCCCTCTCCTTCGCCCGCCCCTGCCTGACACATGACGACCCCGCCCGGCTACTTAGGGGAGAAATAAACAGACAGCTAGGCTTTGACAGCTTGAGTTGAAGTAGTCCCCAAAAGGACATTTGGGGTTTACATGTGAAAAACGTTGGCCAAACACATAGGCTATATGCGTAAAATGCGTGAAATGATGCTACTTAAAGTAAAAATTGGTAGACTATCAAATACATTATCTTTGTTTGTATAAAATAAATAAAACAAACAAATAGGCCTAAATACATTAATGCATCGTATCATAAAACTGTGGACTATATTTTCTATTTCCCTGTTTTATCTCATCGAGTAGGCATGCAGTCATATCCACCAAACTGCGATAAATTAACAAGTAAACAATGTCTCGAGGAGGGGAGGATTCACTAAGTTTATTTACAGAGGGAAAACGCATGAAGGCCATTGACCAATGTTAAACAGCACGAGATGAAATGATGACAAGGGACTCCGATAAGAATTTAATTCCATCTCATTTTGGACGATTTTATTAATCAAATTCTTGAACACTGGCAAGAGATTTAATGATCACATCTTTTCATAATCTAATTTCAAGCCGGTCGATGGCATTCCTCTCCGTTAATGTCGACTTAGAGGTTGGAGTAATTTAGTAATTGATTCCTAGCCTAGCTCTCGCTCGTGCCAAGGCCGCGTTTGAGGGCAATGTATTTGCTAATCTTATCCTGTGGAATAAGATGTTTATGCTAATCCAGTCGCTGGTCTCTTGGTCACTTGGGAGGCCCTCAAACGGCCTCATATGCAGAAGAGCAAACCGGGGAGGGCAGACAGACCACAAGCCTTCGACCCACGCAGGTGGCCGTCAGTCAGCCAAAGCTTGACTCTGGAAGACATGGATAACCTCATAGAGAATTTTAGATGCTATATCTTGCAATTGGCTCATATCAACATGCTTTGATCAACTCACGAACAAAGATGGCTGATTAATGCTCAACATAATCATAATCATCCGTATCATCATCACCACACACCATTATGGTCATCAACATATCCTAATTTTCACCATATCGTCATCACTATGCATCAGGTCTCCCACAACTAATTGCATTATAACAATAGTTATCAGAAGACAAGGTTATTTTGGTATTTTATTAGGATCCCCATTAGCTGTTGTGAAAGCAGCAGCTACTCTTCCTGGGGTCTTCGACAACAAAGTCTTCAGGACAGCACACCACACGTTTTTTTTGTGTGTGAAACTTTTCGAGCAGACATCGAAAAAGCGGGTACGCGCCCTTCTAATTGAATGTATCTCTTCCCCAGATGTCACTTTTCATCTGTGCACGTGCATTGCTCAGTGGTAAAATTGTAAACAATTCTGAGCCCATATTCATTTATTTGATCTTTGGTGCTGTGCGTTTTCTTTCCCTTAGCACTTGAGTATAGGCCTTTCTAATCTCAATATCAAATTGAGATAACAGACGAAATTGTCAGGAGAACAAGCCGAATGAATATTTTATGTTGCGCTTTGTCATCAACATTGCCTTAGGGTTGTGATTCGACCCCTCCCGAAGCACATACGCCCTTATTAATAACCGTTTTGATAGCGGTTCGTTTTCCTCAGCCCGAGTAAGACATTATGTTCAATGTGACAGAGGTTCCTCCCATCCCAATGTCTTCATCGCCCTCTGTGTTTTCCCTTTTTGTGAGTGTGATACCTCCAATCCATCCACAGACAATGGCATTTGTTCCTCTTTTTTGTCCGCTGTCGACCCGCATTCCCGTATCGCTGAGCAACGATAGCGCGCACTAAAAGGAGAGGAGTTCCTTGTCCGCCTTTTAAATGTCTCCAGCTATTGTGTGGCACTTCCAAATGAAAATGTAGGGTCTCGCACGCATCGCATTTGTCCTGATTTATTTAAGTGATAGCATATGGTCGCTGCTATTTATGTGTCGTTGGGTCACAAATTAACCGCAGGTTCACTTTTATTAAATAGCCATTAAGATACTGTAAATCACGGATTCCATGCACTTGTGATATTTGTTTTCTAGATGGTGCTTAATTTCAAGTGGGAGATCATATATTGACTTGTTAACATCATAATGCCGAAAGTGTAATGCGTAATATTATTCCAACCACTTCGAATCTTATTTCATTTAGTTAACGCCTATTTGAAAACGTGTGTGTGCATGGGCCCGTGTGTGTGTGTGTGTGTGTGTGTGTGTGTGTGTGTGTGTGTGTGTGTGTGAAGTGTGTGTGTGCCTGTGCGTGTGTCTTACAAATGTAGTGAGTGAGGACGGGCTTAACATTCTCAAATCAAAATATCAAAGGCTTTAACTCTGACATTTAATTCGGCCCAACAGATTTGGAAACCAGTTGATAGAATAAAAGGAGACGTTGAAAATATAAAGGAGGGCGTTTCAGTGGTTGGTGGACTATGGTGAACTATAGACCGGCCGAATAAAGAGCCGTTTGAATGAGAGAAACGGATGGCAAAAGCTATAATTCTATTTGCCTCGGCAAAATATCAGAAAGGACTTCTCGGTTCTTTGTCTGTTATTAGATTAATTCCTAGAGATGGCTTCTTTTGCGGTGCCAGACGCGTGGAGGGAGGCCGGTGAACCAGTTGGTCTTTGGTTTCAATAATCAAATTAACCATTTGGTAGGCTACAACTTTTAGTCACAACTCTCTTGTAGAATGAAAAAGAAAGAGAAATCATTTACATAAAAGGGTCTGGGTTGTGTCAAGAAAGAATGAACTTTTTATTGTCGTTCATCATTGAATGGGTAACGCGTAAAGAAAACAGGGAAAGACACTGAAACGCGTCAGCAATTGTGGAAAAAAATAAACGATTGCATAGGACTTTATTAGCATAACATCTTCAATGTTATACCCGTTTTTTTGTTCAATGCACCTTGCATCTCCTATTTTGAACTTCAGAAAAAAATGCATGGGCCTACTTTATTTTCTAGAGACACCAACAAAGGGTCAAACGGTAGTTATTTGACTTTTTGTTGCTAAGCCTTTCTGACTCCTTTGTCAGGTTATTTCAAGGAATGAAAGATCTCTTTTGGCCGATGCCTTAATTTCATTTTCATGGTAAAAAAAAAAACGGAGATAAATACTTTGAATGATAGCCTAACCCTCAAATTGACATTAATCTTATAGGCGCTCTTTTGAGTTGACTATCCCTACATATGTGTGCAACTTGTCCATTTATTTTTTAAAGCCTCACGGTGAACATTAGTTTTCAATTGATGCGGAAAAATATAATTGTGCCTAGACAGACACAATTTTGATACACTCCCTTTAGATAATGTTTCAGTGGAAGAAAAATAAACATTATGCAACAAATGAAATGTTGCTACACACCCTATTTTTTTTTTTGAAAGGCGAGAATGCGTTTGGAGAAATAGTCTGTGGACAAAACAGAAACGACGACATGCAAGCTATGGGCACGAACTTGATCCAATGATAGAACAACAGAATAGGGTAAACACCTTACAAAAAGGTTCACCTTGTTACCAAAACCAAATTAGCCTAATATAAGCCTAAAAGGTCCGATGACTTGCTCACGACTTAGTTACTTTCATTAGAAATAAGTTATTGGCTAAATGAAGAGAATAATTAATGCAATAAAACGAATTACAAACTAATTTGAATCATTTAAAAAGACCCCCCCCCGGATAAAACGTATTCTGTGGCTTTACCTTATGGAATTGAAATATAATATAATAATTGTTCTATAGGAATAGCCTATATCCAATAATGTGCATTTAAAAAATGTAACATTACAGGCCTACCATTTTGGTTTTCGTTTAGACTACTTTCGTTTAGAGACAACGTCGGCAGGTTTAGACGGTGGCAGGGTTAGGGTTAGACGGTGGCAGGGCAAAATAACAACAATAGCCCAATAATAGTAGTATTAATAATAATAATAAACAATACAAAAAATAACAATCCACCCTTCTGTAATAATGTTACATCGTGCGTAATGATCCGCACTTCAAGCCAAGAAAGAGTGCAAAGGCAAGAAGAGAGAGGGGGAATACTATCTGAAATTCTGCCCAAGGTATACCGTCGGTTAAAAGACTTAAAAGCTTTGGGAAAATTGGATCAGGGAGAATCGTCACCCAACTTTCATTATTTCCAAGTGGTGTGATTGAATTAAAGGGCAAGACGGTGGTTAGAGAGGAGGGGTGGATGGCGCGCGGGGAGGGGGGGTTGGGCTTGGCGCATAATGGTGTGGTATTAAATTCTAATTAGAGATGCAGAGGATCAATGATAGGGAGGTTGGACAGCGCGGGCCCCCAGTGCCAGCCCAATAGACTGATGAGTTATTGTCATGTAAAAACGCTAGCAATAAGACCAAACGCTTTGCCATTGTCCAAGAGGAAAGAGCCAAGTTTATTATGAGGACTATATGCTCTAGAGACCTGAGGCTAGGCGGCTCTTAGGGGGCTTTTCATAAAACAGGGCGAAGCTCCTATAAAGGAGGCCAGTTTTGGAGCAGGCGCCGAGCAGTGCACATCTACCCACGGTCTAGCCTCTTTCCAAAACAGTCAAATCCAAGCAAGTAAATTCTCCCCATCTCATCTCGCGTCCTTATCATTGTTTTTGTAATCAAATTTGAAGTTTAGATTTTTTTCCTGGGAAGTGCTGCTTTCTTTATCCACTGAGCCTTTTCAAATGTATAAAATGGAGTATTCTTACCTAAATTCCTCTGCCTACGAGTCATGTATGGCCGGGATGGACACATCGAGCTTGGCATCAGCCTATGCGGACTTCAGCTCGTGCAGTCAAGCCAGTGGGTTTCAGTACAATCCGATCAGGACCACGTTTGGGGCTACCTCCGGCTGCCCGTCTCTCACGCCGGGTTCTTGCAGTCTGGGGACCCTGCGGGACCACCAAAGCAGCCCATACGCCGCAGGTAAGCAACCGCCAACTTTGTTCAACACTCCCCGGTCTCTACCCGGGTATATAGGACGCCTTGATTGCATTTGAAAATGGAAATGTGTTTAGTATTTACCAAACGAAATTTGCTTACACAAATGAAAGAATTTATCACGTTAGAAGCGATTGCAGGCAAGCGGTAATTCAGTTAAGGGGTTACACTATCCCACACCCAAACCGCCAACAACATTATCTTAAGCTGCCAAAATGATAGGCATAATTTATTTACTTTGCGATGAGATACAAAGCTTCGAAAATAATTAGATAACCAAAGACTAAAGCTAATTATTGACACAGAATTGGAGTTACAGTAGCAAGAACCGGGACGGATGGCAACATTACGACAAGTTTCCAAACTTGAACCCCAATATCAAACCAAACATTAGTTTATCATTACAGTTAACCACATTACAGTACATCACTGGTCTCATTTTAACACTAATCCACAAGTAATCTAACAGATTATAGAATATAATAACAACGTAACTCGATTTTCAACAGAATCATTCTTAATTCAGATAGATTTTTATCTGACAACATTGTAATTACATGTTATCATATGTTACCATTACTCTACAGCTATTGCCATTGCAAATACGTTTAACGTAGACATTTCATTCCTGCAGTTCCTTACAAACTCTTTACGGATCATGGCGGACTGAACGAGAAAAGAAAGCAGAGGCGCATTCGGACCACTTTTACCAGCGCACAGCTCAAGGAGCTCGAGAGGGTTTTTGCTGAGACCCACTACCCGGATATCTACACACGAGAAGAGCTGGCGCTCAAAATCGATTTGACTGAAGCCAGAGTGCAGGTAGGCTATGCTATCCGGCGCTATGTTCACCTTGTCAAAGTGCACCGTCTTTTCCGAACTCAAGTCATTCCGCACATTAAGCACAAGGATCCCTACTATTCTTGTGGGGTTTTAAAACATTTATTTGGTTTAAAAATACTTTCGCCAACATTAGGCCCATACAGAACTCATAGGCTTACACTGTTGTTTGATTATGTGTGAATAATTACACATATGAGGGTTGTTTTCCGACGGTCAATATGCGGATAGAGTATCATATTGCATTGTCTAATAGTGACAACATGACAATGGTTTCAGTCATTTACACATACAGTAGGACTATTTAATCTAATGGAAATTAAAAAATCGCTCACTATCAGTTGTCTAAATCTTTTGGACCCGTTTTTCGTTTTCTAGGTGTGGTTCCAAAACCGACGCGCCAAATTCCGCAAGCAAGAGCGCGCGGCGGCTGCTGCCGCTGCTGCTGCCAAGAACGGCTCCGGGAAGAAGTCGGACTCTAGGGAAGAAGACAGTAAAGAGGCCAAATCTACCGACCCTGACAGCACGGGAGGACCGGGGTCCAACCCCGTCCCAACCTCTAACTGCGGCGGGCCCAGTCCAACCGGTGGCCAGGTCAACGTTTCCAGCGGAAACGGACAAGTAGACCAAGTGAAGACGTCGGTGGCTCCCGGCATGTGTGGAAACACACCGAGTCAAGGCTGGGCTTCTGCCCCGGGTACCATCACCTCTATCCCGGACTCATTGGGTGGACCGTTCGCCAGCGTACTGTCCTCTTTGCAAAGACAGAACGGAGCCAAAGCTACATTAGTAAAGACCAGCATGTTCTAATACAGCGGAGACCCACTGACAAAATCAAACAAGAGAAACATGGTTTACTCAGGTGACTGAGGAGTGTTGAGTGGTGAAATGAGGGATGTTACAAGAAATACTGAAGGACACTGATATCATAACCGCAGTTGTAAAAAGATGAAGATGACTACTTTGATTTTTTTGCCTCAGTCCTTCGGTCTCGGTTATCGTCCAGTATTGTGGTCATTCTGCACTTATAGCTGTCTGGTTCAAGTAACCACAAACTGCTGTGAGTCATAAGCAGTGTCCCATCGTACGACCAGAATGTCAGACACTGTACAACTGCTTGTTTTTTTTAGGTAGCCAACATTCTGATTTGACTGAAGATCTTCGATATATGGAATGTCTGTTTATTATCGAACGAGACAGAGTATTTTGTTCATTTCCTGATGCAACTTGCTGAGTGTACGTAGCCTATACACCACTGTTTCAGGGCTCGTGAAGAATTTCGTTTCTTTCAATTGTTGACATCAAATGAACAACCATTATTTCCTCAGAAAAGGCACAAAGTACAAAAGTTCACTGCTGACAGGAATATGTAATTGTTTTGTGAGTCTTTCTACAGCTGTGTTTTTGTGGCTCAAATTGTATAGTGTTAATACGTATTATTGTATCTATCCTATAGTTGACCATAGGCCAAACTCCCCAGTCCCTTTAGAATCACGAAGTCTTTTTGACGTTTTACAAAGTTACCACTGGCGAATTTATTTTGGGTAAAAAAAGGGAATGGATGCAAACATTGTGTTATTTCTTCATTATTTGCATGTGGTTTTTGTCCGATTTTATAATAATTTCCCCCCATTTTGTGAGCATAATGTAACACGTTTTGTCCAGGATTTGAAAGTTATTTATATGTAGGTAATGAATGCTTATATTTAAGAAGGAAATATTTCTACATGTGCACATAGTTTTCCAGGTGTACCATTGAAATGGTTGTTGATGATAAAAATAATAATCAAAGTTGCTTTGTCATGTTTTTCTTTGTTGATCTTTAGACAAAAGGTAGACAAACGGGCTAGGCTACGTTCTGCAAGCATTAATGTAAAAATGTTAACCAAAGTCGCACATAAATTACTATTGTCTTCTGATTCCCCAATCCATGTCAGATTTGGTTCTCACAAATTCATCATATTGTTTAATAACTATTGTCATGGATTCTATAATATCATATATTACTATGTACCTCTATTATACAAGTCACCTACACCTACACTGGAAAACACCTTTCTGGTGGCCGTGGCCCATTCCGAGGGCTGGAAATTGACTTCAGCACCATGGACAGCGGCTTGCGGCAGAACGCATGCTTTGGGATCAGCGTTACTTTTAGGGCTGACTGTTCAGCAGTAATACAAAGTAGACTTCAATTGCCTTTCCCGTTCTCTATCAGCTTTTAGCTGGCTAAAAGCAGAAAAATACCGTCCGTTTTGCTTTCATCCTCGTCGCAGCAAAAAGGTATTGGGCCGAATTGAGTTGAGTTGACTACATGCAGGTGCACCACATTATTTCATTATATCTTATAACTACAGAAAGACACCGAAAAGCCCATTCATTCATTTGTTACATTTTATTTATAAACATACAGTATGCTATAAAGCCAATGCATTTGAACATCAAATTCATTTTTATTCGGATAATGTTCAGGTGAATATTACAATAAATACAGAACTTAGATGTAAAGTATCATTCCCAAACTATTCATCCAGCTAAGACAGTATCGATATTCCTGTCTCAAAGAGATGCCCCCCTGCAGAGTATCAGCCGAGATGTATTCATTTCCTAAGTAAAAGTAAAAAGACAATCAGATCCGAAGCCTAAAAATATGGTAGGCCTATATCAGAAAAATAAACCCAGACGAGACAGGGAAAGTTGTAAGCTACATGTTGAGAGTGGATCATATGTCTGACATAAGCGTAGGCTATGGATTTATTTCAAGATAGCATTTGAACATACAGTATATTCACCACTGGTAACCTATGGAGCGATTTCAGTGCCAACAGACATTTTATTTTAATTTCACAATTTAGAATTAGTATTAGGATATTGAATTTGAATGTAATATTTTTTGAATTAGTAACGCACAAATTGAATCATTGAATTCATAAATTGAACTTGTATTTTATGATTTGAAACTGATTTGAGAGAATATTGCATCCAGTTTTAAAATTCAATTAAATGTAATATTCAAATTCAATATCTATAGATTCAGATTCAATATGGTAAGCATTGCATTCATTGTCTGTGAATCAAATTTACAAATCATAATTTCAAGTTAATCAAAGTTTCATATATTCAACTTCTCAGATGCATTCATATTCAGTTCTCTAAATTCAGATTCAAAACCTGAGACTATATCCTGTTACTTTGCCAGCCAGGAAAGGTAGCGGAGAACAGGTATAATCAAATGCTCACTATGGTAAACAGAAACTTCTGGCAGTTTCTAAAGCCAATGCGGAATGTTGAATTAATTTTCTTCCTATGAATTTAGCTATAACGTTTAAACCGTTTTGTCTATGAGCTATTATGACCCCATTCCTGAAAGCTAAGACTCGCTGGAGCCGTCTGTTCCCTTCTATGATGACCACAGGCTGAGTTAGAAGGGAGTGTCACAAAACCGCAATTTGGCCCCATAAGAATATAGTTGAATAGCCCTGTCATAGCCCTTCTAAGGATAGCCTTTCCACTCCCTATTTAATCTTGCTCTTGTGACCGAGTGGCTTCGAACTAGGTCTCCTACATGTCACAAGACTGTGTTAGCCCACTTAGCTAAAGCTGAATTCAATGATTCGATTTGTGCATTACAAATTCAAAAGTATTACATTCAAATTCAATATCCTAACACTAATTCTAAATTATGGAATTCAAATACAATTTCTGTTGGCACTGAAATTGCTCCATAGTAGCCTATCATTTCACGATTGATGTTCGAACTGCTGGCACTGGTCTTCAGCAGCCAAATGTTAATCAAGTGCAACTGCTGGTAATAATATTTTAGCCATCATTTCACAACGCAACAAGTATGCTTAATGAATATTTTTGTTGTTGAAAATGAGTTTCTATTGCTGAGCATTTACCAAAATCGTCATCACTGTCAACAGGGCATAGAGAGGCCTAAATAGACTCATTATAATAATATCATAACATTTGGATACACAATAAAAAAATCAATGGTCGGCCTATTTTTTGTTGGGAAGGGCTGCTATTAAATATGTCAACCATTTATCCTAGATATATTTTAGATTCCGTTTTGAAACTGGAAAGACTGTCACTGCAAATCATGAACTCATGAGAAAACAATATAAGGTTTGGTAGACTATGACATCAGTAAAAGATAAAGGGGAGTATCAACAAAAAAAATTGGTGGGGTGATTTTAAGCTCTCAGTGTCTCCTGTGTTTTTAGCACTATTTGGACAAAAACCTCCCATCCTACCCAATCATACTTAAAGGAAAACTCCACCCAAAAACTATCATTTGGTAATTGTTTCATTAGTCCATTGTTGATATAGTCTCAAAATGTTTTGCTTGTCAGCAATCAAGTTTTAAAGATATGTAACTTTCACAATACAGAAATCATCCCCATATGATGCTATTGCTGATTTCTGTATTTTAAAAGTGATATATCTTGATAACTTGATTGCTGACAAGCAAAACATTTTGGGACTATATCAACAATGGACTAATGAAATAAATACCAAAAGATGGTTTTTGGATGGAGTTTTCCTTTAAGTGGATACAATCTTTGGGTTCCCTTCCCTTGCGTGTGCAATCACCTGTTTACCTAAGGCACATGTTTCATGACATTCCAAGTGTGAAATTCCTTAAGAGAATCAGTTAAGAGTTAACGGAATGATTTAGTACAGTAGCATAAATCCATAATGATGGTTGTTTACCTCCACAACCAGTTTACATGCATCAGTTTGTGTTATTGCTCTAAAATCATGTACATCTAACTTTGTGAGCGGACATTTGTTTCGAGCAAAGAAAGAGAGAAAAGGATAACGTTGTCAGGCCGACGTGCAACGTTACTGTAATGTAGGCCTATAGCCTAGTGACAGCACAGTATATGTTTTTATCCAATAAATAAAAGATAAAATACATTGTTGGAGCTGCCTGGAAAGAAGATAGGCAGCTAAACTATTTAACTCCCAGAATTTAAACCAGAGTTTGGGTTAATTGTGGTTTAAGTGAAAAATCTAAATTGGGAGGAACAATCATGCTTTTTCTAAGCCTTTTGTTGACCATCGAGAAATAACCCCTAAAGATCTCAAGTCAGCAAAATGGAATACACTTCTATTACTTGAAACTTTCATTTGAAATCTTGACAACCTTCTCTAGCGACCAAATTAGAAGCTAAAGTTACAAACTAAAGACTAATAAGGCCTATCTAACAACCTGGATACCAGAGAATAATTCAATTAAAATAAAGGGTTTTCTTACAAACAAATAAGTGCCACATTCGTTTGTTGGACTTCATTGCATTAGTATTTTCATGAGTTTCCTATACAGTTTTGAAGTGATGGAGGCTGTTATACTGTATGCACCATATTTACAGTTTCAGAGCTCAGATTCAAAATGGCCGCCATCCTCTTGAGGGCTTGTGGGTGCATATGGAAACGAGGAAGTGAGAACCTCTGAGCTGTGATCATACAGGGCCAATAGAATCAATAGGGCGACTATGATCAGTCTGACTAATATTCTATGCACACAACTTTCCAATGTCAGGCATTATTTGGACCATTTCAATAAACCCGATGGGATGTGAATTGCAGACATTGCGAAAATCCCCACATAGGCATTGACAGACAAGACACATTCCACACATATGTTGATTATACAGAGAAGCAGGAAGAAGGGAGACAATTTCTCCGTAATCCTTGTGCTTTCCATTGACCCAACGTTGTCACAATGTGGTTGGCTGGCCGGCTGCTGAATAGAAATGGAGCAACAATAAGGACAACCGTAAATTCTCTACTAGATGATTATCATATTTAATGGGATTAAGGAAAAATACATGTATTTCTCTGAGGCAATTGAGTACACAATACTCTTATATCAGCTAAATTGAATTAGTGTGTGATGTAGCTATTTATCATGTGAAAGCGAGGGAGCCAAATGTATAGGTGTGTGCATGTGTGTGTGTGTGTCAGCAAGAGAGAGCGCGAGAGAGAGAGAGAGTATGCAAGTGTGTATACGTGTGTAACCGTGAGTGTGTATGTGTGCATGCGTGGATGTGAGTTTGTGTGACTCACAGCGGGAGCGGATGTAGCACTGGTGGCAGTTGAGGAGGCCGTTCCGAATCCTCACGTCTGTCCCCATCGTGGTGTCACCCAGCTGCCCCTTACAGACCCCACACTGCAGGGGGAAGAGAGGGGGAAGAGGAAGAGATAGATAAATAGAGGGAGGGAGAGAAAGAGAAGGAGAGAGAGAGAGAGGGAAGAGCGAGAAAGAGAGAGGAAGGAGGAGGCAAAACACACTACATGACCAAAAGTATGTGGACACCTGCTCGTCGAACATCTCATTCCGAAATCATGGGCATTAATATGGAGTTGGTCCCCCCTTTGCTGCCACAACAGCCTCCACTCTTCTGGGAAGGCTCCCGAGTGGCGCAGTGGTCTAAGGCACTGCACCGCAGTGCTAGCTGTGCCACTAGAGATCCTGGTTCGAATCCAGGCTCTGTTGTAGCCGGCCGTGACCGGGAGACCCATGGGGCGGCGTGCAATTGGCCCAGCGTCGTCCAGGGTAGGGGAGGGAATGACCGGCAGGGATGTAGCTCAGTTGATAGAGCATGGCGTTTGCAATGCCAGGGTTGTGGGTTCGATTCCCACAGGGGGTATGAAAAAAATAATTTAAAAAAAATAATGTATGCACTAACTGTAAGTCTCTCTGGATAAGAGCGTCTGCTAAATGACTAAAATGTAAATGTAAAATGTAAGGCTTTCCACTAGATATGTTCAGCCACAAGAGCATTAGTGAGGTCGGCCACTGACGTTGGGCAATTAGGTATGGCTCTCAGTCGGCGTTCCAATTCATCCCAAAGATGTTCAGGTCAGGGCTCTGTGCATGCCAGTGAAGTTCTTCCACACTGATCTCGACAAAACATTTACAGTGGGGGAAAAAAGTATTTAGTCAGCCAACAATTGTGCAAGTTCTCCCACTTAAAAAGATGAGAGAGGCCTTTAATTTTCATCATAGGTACACGTCAACTATGACAGACAAATTGAGGGAAAAAAATCCAGAAAATCACATTGTAGGATTTTTAATGAATTGATTTGCAAATTATGGTGGAAAATAAGTATTTGGTCACCTACAAACAAGCAAGATTTCTGGCTCTCACAGACCTGTAACTTCTTCTTTAAGAGGCTCCTCTGTCCTCCACTCGTTACCTGTATTAATGGCACCTGTTTGAACTTGTTATCAGTATAAAAGACACCTGTCCACAACCTCAAACAGTCACACTCCAAACTCCACTATGGCCAAGACCAAAGAGCTGTCAAAGGACACCAGAAACAAAATTGTAGACCTGCACCAGGCTGGGAAGACTGAATCTGCAATAGGTAAGCAGCTTGGTTTGAAGAAATCAACTGTGGGAGCAATTATTAGGAAATGGAAGACATACAAGACCACTGATAATCTCCCTCGATCTGGGGCTCCACGCAAGATCTCACCCCGTGGGGTCAAAATGATCACAAGAACGGTGAGCAAAAATCCCAGAACCACAAGGGGGGACCTAGTGAATGACCTGCAGAGAGCTGGGACCAAAGTAACAAAGCCTACCATCAGTAACACACCAGACGTGTCCCCCTGCTTAAGCCAGTACATGTCCAGGCCCGTCTGAAGTTTGCTAGAGTGCATTTGGATGATCCAGAAGAGGATTGGGAGAATGTCATATGGTCAGATGAAACCAAAATATAACTTTTTTGATAAAAACTCAACTCGTCGTGTTTGGAGGACAAAGAATGCTGAGTTGCATCCAAAGAACACCATACCTACTGTGAAGCATGGGGGGTGGAAACATCATGCTTTGGGGCTGTTTTTCTGCAAAGGGACCAGGACGACTGATCCGTGTAAAGGAACGAATGAATGGGGCCATGTATCGTGAGATTTTGAGTGAAAACCTCCTTCCATCAGCAAGGGCATTGAAGATGAAATGTGGCTGGGTCTTTCAGCATGACAATGATCCCAAACACACCGCCCGGGCAACGAAGGAGTGGCTTCGTAAGAAGCATTTCAAGGTCCTGGAGTGGCCTAGCCAGTCTCCAGATCTCAACCCCATAGAAAATCTTTGGAGGGAGTTGAACGTCCGTGTTGCCCAGCGACAGCCCCAAAACATCACTGCTCTAGAGGAGAACTGCATGGAGGAATGGGCCAAAATACCAGCAACAGTGTGTGAAAACCTTGTGAAGACTTACAGAAAAAGTTTGACCTGTGTCATTGCCAACAAAGGGTATATAACAAAGTATTGAGAAACTTTTGTTATTGACCAAATACTTATTTTCCACCATAATTTGCAAATCAATTCATTAAAAATCCTACAATGTGATTTTCTGGATTTTTTTCCCTCATTTTGTCTGTCATAGTTGACGTGTACCTATGATGAAAATTACAGGCCTCTCTCATCTTTTTAAGTGGGAGAACTTGCACAATTGGTGGCTGACTAAATACTTTTTTCCCCCACTGTATGTATGGACCTCGCTTTGTGCACGGGTGAATTGTCATGCTGAAACAGGAAAGGGCCTTCCCCAAACTGTTGCCACAAAGTTGGAATCACAGAATCGTCTAGAATGTCATTGTATGCTGTAGCGTTAAGATTTCCCTTCACTGGAACTAAGGGGCCTAGCCCAAACCATGAAAAACAGCCCCAGACCATTATTGCTCCTCCACCAAACCTTACAGTTGGCACTATGCATTCGGGCATCTGCCAAACCCAGATTTGTCCGTCGGATTGCCAGATGGTGAAGCGTGATTCATCACTCCAGAGAAACGCGTTTCCACTGCTCCAGAGTCCAATGGTGGCGAGCTTTACACCACTCCAGCCGACGCTTGGCATTGCGCATGGTGATCTTAGGCTTGTGTGCGGCTGCTCGGCCATGGAAACCCATTTCATGGAGCTCCCGACAAACAGTTATTGTGCTGACGTTGTTTCCAGAGGCAGTTTGGAACTCGGTAGTGAGTGTTGCAACCGAGGACAGAAGATATTTTACACGCTACGCACTTCAGCAGTCGGCGGTCCCGTTCTGTGAGCTTGTGTGGCCTACCACCTCGCGGCTGAGCCGTTGTTGCTCTTAAACGTTTCCACTTCACAACAGTTGACCAGGGGAGCTCTAGCAGGGCAGAAATTTGACGAACTGACTTGTTGGAAAGGTGCCATCCTATGACGGTGCCACGTTGAAAGTCACTGAGCTCTTCAGTAAGGCCATTTTAATGCAAATGTTTGTCTATCGAGATTGCATGGCTGTGTGCTCGATTTTATACACCTGTCAGCAACGGTTGTGGCTGAACCAGCTGAATCCACTAATTTGAAGGGGTGTCCACATACTTTTGTATACATAGTGTAAGACATATGCTTTGTTTGAATACTTTGAAAATGCATAATTTTTTCCTTCCTTCCTTGTAGTAATCACTGATCTGACAAGGCTGACGGCATTGGTGAGTATGTTGATCAGAGAGGATCAGAAAGGTTTCAGCAATATGGCAATATAAACAAAAATATATACAGTGGGGAGAACAAGTATTTGATACACTGCCGATTTTGCAGGTTTTCCTACTTAGAAAGCATGTAGAGGTCTGCCATTTTTATCATAGGAACACTTCAACTGTGAGAGACGGAATCTAAAACAAAAATCCAGAAAATCACATTGTATGATTTTTAAGTAATTAATTTGCATTTTTTTGCATGACATAAGTATTTGATACATCAGAAAAGCAGAACTTAATATTTGGTACAGAAACCTTTGTTTGCAATTACAGAGATCATACGTTTCCTGTAGGTCTTGACCAGGTTTGCACACACTTCAGCAGGGATTTTGGCCCACTCCTCCATACAGACCTTCTCCAGATTCTTCAGGTTTCGGGGCTGTCGCTGGGCAATACGGACTTTCAGCTCCCTCCAAAGATGTTCTATTGGGTTCAGGTCTGGAGACTGGCTAGGCCACTCCAGGACCTTGAGATGCTTCTTACGGAGCCACTCCTTAGTTGCCCTGGCTGTGTGTTTCGAGTCGTTGTCATGCTGGAAGACCCAGCCACGACCCATCTTCAATGCTCTTACTGAGGGAAGGAGGTTGTTGGCCAAGATCTCGCGATACATGGCCCCATCCATCCTCCCCTCGCTGGCTTGAGCAGGGGGACCTTGCGTGCGCTGCAGGATTTTAATCCATGACGGCGTAGTGTGTTACTAATGGTTTTATTTGAGACTGTGGTCCCAGCTCTCTTCAGGTCATTGACCAGGTCCTGCCGTGTAGTTCTGGGCTGATCCCTCACCTTCCTCATGATCATTGATGCCCCACGAGGTGAGATCTTGCATGGAGCCCCAGACCGAGGGTGATTGACCGTCATCTTGAACTTCTTCCATTTTCTAATAATTGCGCCAACAGTTGTTGCCTTCTCACCAAGCTGCTTGCCTATTGTCCTGTAGCCCATCCCAGCCTTGTGCAGGTCTACAATTGTATCCCTGATGTCCTTACACAGCTCTCTGGTCTTGGCCATTGTGGAGAGGTTGGAGTCTGTTTGATTGAGTGTGTGGACAGATGTCTTTTATACAGGTAACGAGTTCAATACAGGTGCAGTTAATACAGGTAATGAGTGGAGAACAGGAGGGCTTCTTAAAGAAAAACTAACAGGTCTGTGAGAGCCGGAATTCTTACTGGTTGGTAGGTGATCAAATACTTATGTCATGCAATAAAATGCAAATTAATTACTTAAAAATCATACCATGTGTTTTTCTGGATTTTTGTTTTAGATTCCGTCTCTCACCGTTGAAGTGTACCTATGATTAAAATTACAGACCTCTACATGCTTTGTAAGTAGAAAAACCTGCAAAATCGGCAGTGTATCAAATACTTGTTCTCCCCACTGTATATGTATTCACTAACTGTAAGTCGCTCTGGATAAGAGCGTCTGCTAAATGACTAAAATGTAAATGTAAAATGTAATCTAGTTTCAGACCAGTATGTAGGGGATCTAGATTCAGACCAGTATGTAGGGGATCTAGTTTCAGACCAGTATGTAGGGGAGCCTAGTTTCAGACCAGTATGTAGGGGATCTTGTTTCAGACCAGTATGTAGGGGATCTAGTTTCAGACCAGTATGTAGGGGATCTAGTTTCAGACCAGTATGTAGGGGATCTAGTTTCAGACCAGTACTGTATGTAGGGGATCTAGTTTCAGACCAGTACTGTATGTGGGGATCTAGTTTCAGACCAGTACTGTATGTAGGGGATCTAGTTTCAGACCAGTACTGTATGTAGGGGATCTAGTTTCAGACCAGTACTGTATGTAGGGGATCTAGTTTCAGACCAGTACTGTATGTAGGGGATCTAGTTTCAGACCAGTATGTAGGGGATCTAGTTTCAGACCAGTATGCAGGGAATCTAGTTTCAGACCAGTATGTAGGGGATCTATTTTCAGGTGTTTCTTTAACCCATGCTACGTTAGGTTACTTACACCTATACCTGAGTGGAGGACGGCTCATAATAATAGCTGGAACGGAGCAAATGGAATGGCATCAAACACAAGGAAACCATGTTTTTTATGTATTTGATACCATTCCACCTATTCCTCTCTAGTCATTACCAAGAGCCTGTCCTCCCCAATTAAGGTGCCATCAACCTCCTGTGACCTTTACAATCCTTAAAGATCAACAAGGAGTTTCTGGGGGGTTGGGTCTAGGGCTTGGATTAGAATTCATCATCAATTACATTAGTCAGGATCCTGTGGTTAATAACTGTGGATGGGTGTGGTGTTGTGATGATAGGGTTCTGACCTAACACAGCCTGCTACTAACTGTGGTGTTGTGGTGATAGTGTTCTGACCTAACACATCCTGCCTGAGTGACACTGACCTTAAAGCACTGGATGTGGAAGTAAAGGCTGAGGGTCTCAATAATCATGGCCGCCCCTTTTCCCAGAGGGTGACCGCAACTGGAGCACAGCTTCTTACCGCTCACCGACCTGCAGGGAAGAACCCAGTCCAGGTTACCACAGACTGACCACTGAGCAGCACAAACTGAATGACCGCAGTGCCAAATGAAGTATGGTCCAGTGGATATATGGTCCAGTGATAGTGAATGAAGAATTGAGGGATTGATGCTTTTAGATTCCTCAGATTCACATCTAGTACAGTATATTGATCTATACATTTGATGATGTGGGATATGGACTCAGACCAGTTAGAGATACCAGCAATGTCTTCTACAGAGCTGACATGATACTTTTCACAGAGAAGCACAGATCAAACCTTGTACTTCCGGCAAGTTCAATATCGTTCTCAATATAACAGATGACAAAAGCAGTAGTGAGTGGGGCCTCAAGGAGCTGAGTTTGGCGCCCTCTGGTGGCGGTACCTGTTTGGCGATTGAGGCATGTCGGATGGGCATGTTGTGGGTGACTTTAATGGACTGGGCCCCATGGATTCAATGGAGCCACACCTGGAGATGAAAAGCAACATGCAACATGACGGCCTGCCTAGCAACATGGACATGATTGAATCCTTTAGTATGAATTGTACCAATCAAAACTATATGAGCCGAACAAACAATAATAAGGTTCTATAGGTGAAAATACAACGTTGTTGCCAATTATATGGACCATACAGTGTGCAATACAGCTGCATTTGACAAATTCCTACTCTAGGCAGTAGGTTTACCAATATGTGTTCTTACTTTTTCAATCTCTTGAGCCACTAATAAGAATCTGTTTTAATTGGTTGGACTATAAATCAGGGACTTTTTTGTGAATTACTAAATATACAACATCTCTGTTGTCATTTCCCTATAAAGCCTCATCTTGACAGTGAGGCAACATAGATGAATTATGGGACCACCTACTGGCCATCTGAGTAAAAGGCATGTCCATGATGGAAGATGTGGAGAAGCACTAATAACCAAAAGAGAAGCCCCTCTGCATAACACAGTGAATATTGGCTTGTGAATGATAGAACAAACTCACACGCACACATGAACACACCCCTCCCCTCACCCCTAATCCCTCCGCAAGCACAAATACCTCCTGTCCCGAGAGGGCGCCTGCTTGCTGGGTTTGGTGTAGTCTAGTAAGACCTCTGTATATTGTTTCTTGTTGTGGGGCTGGGGCACGGCCATGGCGGGTGGTGCTCTCTGACCATTCTGCAGACTCGGCGTCAGCTTGTCTGCCTGACTGCTGTTCTGGCTGATTGAGTTGTGGACGATTGATTGATTCAATGATTGATTCATTTCAGTTTCATTAATGACCAATGACATTATATAGAAAGTCATTATTCTCATGCCCATTATAGGGTTCAAGGTCACACACAGACACACACGTGTACTGACACAGACAGACACACACAGACACACACAGACACACACACTCTTAGACTGACCTGACTGCTGTTTTCAGGTTCTCATCTCTGGATGCTGTGCTGATGTCACTACTACTGTCGTTATCTTGTCCTTTCCATTCCACACACTCTGTGTTCCCCTGGTGGATGAAGAGAGAGGAAGAGAGTTTCAAAGGGTTTGTTACAATCACCCTAAAATCCACCGAAACACATTAACTGTCATATTAGCTGTTCAATAAATTCAAACAGTTAGTTCACAATTTCACTGGATTAGTGAAGTCCACGTCCCTACTCATACACTGAGTAGAGTGCCTTTTAACTGTGTCAAATTATGACACCTTTATAATCCACTGTAACAAAACCACATGGCCTGTTAACAGATTAGATTAGATGGGTTTATTAGTCACATGCACAGATGTAATTGCTCTAACAGTGCAGGTCAAAAAAGAAAGTAAATGAAACAATAATACAAATAATAATTATAATAATATATACATATATACAACACGTTATTTTAATTTAATAGGTAACCCAATATAACTTCTCCTCTCACCCCCTGCCTCTCCAGCAGCTCCTGCTTGCGTTCCCAGTCGGCCAGCGACCGGACAACGGTGTCCTGGGGGTCCATGGGCGTGGGGCCATCCCCCCGGATGGGCGAGGGCAGGGTGGAGGAGAGGGGGGTCAGGGGGGCCACAGTCTCCTCTAGTATCCTACGCTCCTGTGGAGGAAGGGAGGGAATGAGGAAAGGAGGGAGAGAAGGAGAGAAGGAAGGAGGGAGGGATGGAGGGATGGAGGGAGGGAGGGAGGGACGGAGAGGGGGTGGGAGGGGAGAAGGAGGGAGAGGAGGGACGGAGTTATGGAGAGAGGGAGGGCAGAATGTAGGTAAGAGTCATTGTAGGGAAACAATAGGAGGACACTGATAGGATGATAAGAAGTTTGTATTCAGTCAGCAGTCACATTCATATACGCACGCATGCACACACACACACACACCTCCTCATGGTATTTCCTCTCCTCCTCTTCCACCTCTCTTTGCGCTCTCTCCCACTCCTGTTTCAGCTTCTCCTGCTCATGCTGGTACTTCTCCTGTTACCATGGCAACGAGAGATGGCACACATTCATCAACAAGGAGAAATGACATGTCATACAGACAGACGGATGGAGAGATAGACAGAACAGATGCCTGTTGGGCCATACCTGGCCATAAAGCATATCGGGGTTTGCCACTTTGTTTTAGAGTTCTATCAGTAACGAACTGAAAGTACTTATCACTCTCCCTAAAACATGATGATGGCTGGTGACACTTTACTTCATGAAAATCCGATATCTTGAAAACTTGCTGACAAAACATTTTGGGATTGTATTAACAGTGGACTAATGAAAAAAATACCAAAATATCATTTTTTAGTGGATTTTTCCTTGAAAGATGGTGTGAAATGTGGAAGACTCAACTTCATACTCCTTTTGAAAGATGAAAACATCTGATAAGCTTAGATTGAGGTGAACTATCCATTAACATTGGATTTCATCTCAATAAATAACTTGTGCTAGTTCAGGTCTGTATTAAGTACCATTGAGAAGCATGGGCCAATCATGTGACAGGAAAAAGTGGGCATACACAAACATAGCATGCATGTATGATGAGAGCTGTAAAGATATAGAAAAGACAGTCAAAAAGCTGCCAACCAAAGAAACAGACACACCATGCACCGACAAGGGGGTTTAGGGGTGACAAGAGTTCATGCATCAGCCAAGCAAACCCTGTGGGTGGATCTCAATAGTCTGAAATGGTTTTCTTTCCTCATCTCCTCACCTTCGTCTGTAGAATATAGGTTAGGTGAGGATGAAGGAAAGAAAACAAGGAGACAAGGCTATTTGGAGTATTGAGACACACCCTATGATGGGTAGGTAGAGGAGGAGAGCGAAGTTGACTGGCGGCAGATTTGGGGTTCTGGCGAGTGAGTGTGAGACACGCAGGACATGCCATAGCACACAGCTTTTATTGTGCAATGCTGCCACTGTGTGGCCACTGTGGCACAGCAGTGAGTAGCAGATTGGGGGTCGACTCAAGATTGTGGTAATAAAGAGAGGAGAATAGGGTTAAGTGCCTTGCTCAAGGGCACATTTACGTCATTTAGCAGACGCTCTAATTGAAATGTGTCTGCAAGCTAATAGAAAGTTAGCACCTGCTTTGGGTAAATGTAACTGGTGCTGCAGACCATAGATTCAGTAATCAGTAGGGTTATTCGGGCCTAGCTTTAGCTAATGTCAATAGGCCATCATGCTAACTCAGGCCTAGCTTTAGCATGCTAACTCAGGCCTTTTGTTAACATATTATTAGCAGTATGCTAACTCAGGCCTTTTGTTAACATATTATTAGCTGTATGCTAACTCAGGCCTAGCTTTTGTTAATGTGAATTTAGCAGCATGCTAAATCAGGCCTAGTTTTTCTCAATGAGTATTTAGCAGCATGGTAAATCAGGCTTAGCTTTTGTTCATGTGTATTTAGCAGCAAGCCAAATCAGGCCTAGTTTTTTTTAATGAGTATTTAGCAGCAAGCTAAGTCAGGCTTAGCTTTTGGGTGTTTAGTAGCATAACTCAGGCTACCTGAAGCATGCGCTCCTGCTCTTGCTGCCACCTTTCCTGACGCTGTCGCTCCTCATCTGGGTCCCAAGACCAGCGGTCACCCCGCTTAGCCTGGGCCACTACTGGGGATGACACCTGAGTGACCTGATAGGGCCCATCCGGGGCTCACACACACACACACACACACACACACACACACACACACACACACACACACAGAGACAGACAGACAGACACAGACACAGACACGCATGCACACATCCGTACATACACACACACACATTTGTGAACACAAGCATGCATATACACACACGCCGACCCACACACCCATAAACCAAAGTACACACACATCCACAGAAAGGGTATAGAGGAGACACACAGTTGATCTACAACAGCACTATGTCCATGCTAGCCACAGGTGTCCTACTAAGGAGAGAGAAAAGAGAGAGAGCGATGAGGGGATGAAGAGCAATGCTGGTTGCTTTGTACATAATCCTCATCTGATAGGTTGAGCCAATGAACAATGACCAATCAATCACTGGGTCTTAGGGAGGTCCTAAATATATAGGAAAAACAACAAAAGGATTGTGCTCAGTAGACACAAAACGGAAGAACACGCTCTGAAATGGAGTGAAACGGAGCCAATATTGAACTTGCCCAATAAGAATACGTTTGTTTTTGTTTCATGGTTTTGTTACTGTGTGCCCTAATGAACACAACCTAGGATTGTCTGTTAAGATGCATCGTATTCAATGCAATGTGGACTGTATTGACACCATTTTAAGATCTTTGTCTCAACCAGATGAGAACCAGTAAAAACCCTTTTATAACTACCAGGAAAGACTATAGCAGATGGAACAGTAAGGATCTACTTACCGCTGCTTTACCACGCTCCTGCTCTGCCCCCTCTATGAAATAGAGGTACAGTGAAAAAGGTAGCCGGTTAGAAAACAAGCATCTTTCAAACACAGGAACTGATGCTGAGTGGACATGATCTTTTTAGTAATTTAATTTGCTAACTACACTGTCTTTGTGTGAACACATGGAAAAAGCTATTTACATAATGAATGTCAGTTAAAGGAATGAGGGAATGAAGCAAAAGGTGGCAGGGAACAAATCAAGGTGATAAGGGAACAAATCAAGGTGATAAGGGAACAAATCAAGGTGATAAGGTATGAAGGTGAATATTGAGTTGCTGAAAAGCTACGAGCTGTGTGGTATTTTTCATTACTGAGTGGCTAACAATTCCAGTTTCCTGTGTAAAAGTGCACCAAAATCAACATTCAACAATGCTGTAACACTTGACATGAAGTTGCTCTGATACCTGTGTAGTAACACTGTAGTTATACTTGTAACAATGTTGTATTAACATTGTTACTATAGTAATTACAGCACTATAAGACCAACTTAATGTAAAATATAATGGGATCCACAGGACTCCAATAATAAATGACAAAACTAGTAGAGTGAGGAAACAGGTTTCCAATGCTTTCACCCAGCCCCTGGGGAAGCCCTGGGGAAACCCTGTACTATGTATGAGTATGTGAACCCCAAAGAGGGTTACAGGCAAGCTCAACTAATCAGTGAGCAGTTTACCTGGCGGGGTGAAGAACTCCCAACGTAGGCCTAACCTAGGGTTGCCGGTTGCTGGTGGATAACTGGCACTGTTAGCCAGCTCTACAGCACAAGCAAGAAGGAGGGGGAGGAAGGAGGGAGGGCAAGGGGGTGAGGAGGAGAAAAGGAGAGGATAGATAGAGAGTTCACAGGCAAAAACACAGAGTGCCAGTTGGAGACACAAAGGAAAAAGGAGTTGGGGTGTGTGATAGCATAGCTGAGAGGGCTGCGGGAAATAAAGAGTATTGGGAAAAGGCAGTTTGAAGTTCATTCTGTTCTGAAAAAAGATTTTGCTTACCTGTTGTGGGCGCTTCACATGGTGGTTTCTTTCTGACAGGTCCTGGATCAGCCAAGGCAGCAACTTCCTCTGCTCTCTGAGATGACTCCAGGCTGGGCTCACTGACCTAAGATCAGAACCAGAAAGGTTAGGAACACAATGATCAAAACATGACCAGGGGATTCTTCAAAATATTTAGTTAGAACAAAGCAGATAGAAATGTAATTTACAGAGCTTATGTGATAACCTATTCTACACAGTATAGAATTATGTCTGTTCTACATAATGCATTTCTATCCGAAAGTTCTATGGCGCTGCACACTCCTGGGTACGGCTTCTGCTTGAGGTACAGCAGTGCACAAATGATTGGCTATTTGCAGCATTGGGGGCCATTGATTGGTTGGCAGGTGATCTCACCTGTGCGGTCATTGGTTGAGCTTGTTGTGTGGCGTGCTCTGATAGGACTGGACGGAGGACAGTGGCATTCTGTCTAGTCGCTGTGGCATTCATACACACTTCTGTTTGTTCCTTGGGAGCTTGTTGTGACTCTGAAAACCAGACGGACACATGTTTACATGAATCAGAGCAAGGCTCTGCATCACAGTATACAGTAAGCCCAGACAGTGGGTCCTAATGTGACTTTAACCACAGGAAGACCAAGTTGAATAATGTGTTTAACAGCTTAAAGTGTTCATTTGCTAATCAGACAATGAGTAACACATGACTAGCATGCATATCGAATAGCAACAGGATTTTATGGGTTATAGAAACAATACAAATGGCCACCACTAGGTGTCAGAGTTAACAGCAGTCTCCTAGGTAACACATAGGAACAGACCTGTAGCTGGAGAGGGCTGTACTGCAGTCTCTGTTGTGTTGGGCTCCTCCCACAGTGGGCCTGCAGCAGACCTGCCTCCAGCCTCCACAAGGCTCTCTGTGCTCTGCAGCTCCTGTAGGGACTCACACAGGAAGAAATACTCTGATTATGCATCCTCCTCCTTCCTTTTGTTGAAGTCATGACCTTTCTGACACAATGTTGCTTTATCCTATCTATGACTGCATGTAGATGAAGAACAACACATAGTTCTGGCTTGTATGTAGGCTTTCAGTCTGCAGTTTGCAGTTGTGGAAAAAGTACCCAATTGTCATACTTGAGTAAAAGTAAAGATACCTTAATAGTAAATGACTTAAGTAAAAGTGAAAATCACCCAGTAAAATACTACTTGAGTAAAAGTCTAAAAGTATTTGGTTTTAAATATAATAAAGTATAAAAAGTAAATGTAATTGCTAAAATATACTTAAGTATCAAAAGTAAAAGTATAAATAATTTCAAATTCCTTATATTAAGCAAACCAGATGGCACCATTTTCTTGTTTTTTAAATTTACAGATAGCCAGAGGCACGCGCCAACACTCAGACATAATTTACAAACAAAGCATGTGCTTAGTGAGTCCGGCAGATCAGAGGCAGTAGGAATGACCAGTGATGTTCTCTTGATAAATGTGTGAATTAGACCATTTTCCTGTCCTGCTAAGCATTCAAAATGCAATGAGTACTTTTGGGTGTCAGGGAAAATGTAAAAAGTACATAATTTTCATTAGGAATGTAGTGAAGTAAAAGTAATAAAAAATATAAATAGTAAAGTAAAGTACAGATAGCCCAAAAAACTACTTAAGTAGTACTTTCAAGTATTTTTACTTAAGTACTTCACACCACTGACAGTTTGTCAAGATGCAAGCCACAACCTACATTGTTCCAAGTCTTTTCAGACCCTTTTGAATAAATATGTTTTTTTTTTCACAGAAACAAAGCAGGCTTGGCTGCATGTATTAGGTGCTCACCGAGGGCAGTGAGGTGGGCCGGCTAGGCGGGGTAGACTCCTGTGCATTACCCTTCTCCTGGGCATCACTTTCTCCTGGCACTGAAGAAGATGTCACTGCAGTGCCTGTGCCACCCTGTGCCACAGCTAGCTTGGCTGGTAATGGGCTTGCCCTGGGGGAGGGGCTATGTGTGGGTAGGAGAGTGGCCTCACATGGGGGTGTGTCGGAACCGTCAGAGGAGGCTGTAGGCGTGGCAGGGGAGGGGTAGAACAGTAGCGGGGAGGTCCTTCCCTCGCTCTCTGGAGTGGTGACCTCATCATTGCCCATGTCGCCGTTCACTCGCAGCAAGTCGTCCACCTGAGTACACAGGTTAGAGACTGAAGGCTTAGAGAAAACACACATGTATGCACATACATACAGCACACACACTACAGAGATGCATTTCAATGTAAAAATCCAACACATAAACCCCATTTTAGAGACACAGTATCCTCACCAAAAATATCCTTCAGACAGCAAAACAAGAACAGTCAACTGGGATGAAACCTCCCAAATACCACACTCCACAGCAACGACCGCAATATGACCAGACAGTTCTATTCCAGACCACACAGACCGGAAGTTTCCCCATGTTGTAAATAAAACCCTAACTCATTCATGTAACTCTGGCCTATAAGATATTCAGCTAGCCCCTGATAACATGCTGGGACTAAATGAAAGGCTGTAATGTATGTGTGAGGAGCGCAAAGTGCTAACTCCAGACACACAGGGGGGTTGTTGAATGGAGGGGGACTCACTACCCACAATCCCCCCTCAGTCTGTGTGGTCCTCTCTGTCTGCCCGGAGACCCACTTCACATTGAGAGGGCCTACTTGTCAACTTCTTAAGTCAATATGGAACAGAGCCCTCCATTCAGGCTCCACTCAGCTCCAAATAAGAGATTCCAGACACAGAAGTGGGAAGAAGTCCCGGTTTGTTCCCATAATAACCCCAAACCATGTTATCTTCCATTGGAATGGCTCTGAGGATGAAAATGAACATCCTGTTATGCTGAATTGAGACGTTGCAACAGACTTGGGGAAAAGGGAAAAGGGATTTCTATCTTTCTGTCTGAAAACATGACACCCAATCTCCATGGTTTCTGTCTGAAAACATGACACCCAATCTCCATGGTTTCTGACTGAAAACATGACACCCAATCTCCATGGTTTCTGACTGAAAACATGACACCCAATCTCCATGGTTTCTGTCTGCTATTCTAATGTAAATGCCAAGATCAGGGTTCCATTTACACAATACATCTTGGTGTGCCCTTGGAAGACTAGGCTGAACAAAACATTCAAACTACTTTGGGGGATGAATGGCAAACAACCCCATGGCACCCTGGTAATTGAAACCCTGGTTCAAACACAATTTTATAGTAAAATACACTAGTGATAACACTGATAAAACCCTTGCCATTAGCTGGCATTTTGTGCCTCACCTTGCCTGGCCTGGGTCCCACCAGCATCTGCATGCCCTTGGGTTGGCTGTAAGGCTTGGGCATCAGCAAAGGCACAGACTTGGGTGAGACAGCCCGGATAGAGGGGTTTGGTTCAGGCTTGCACGACCGAATCTGGGGGCGATGAGACGGATCCTGGGGGAACCCCACCACCTGGGCCTCGACAGTAGCGGTAAACTTGGGTGCCGGGAGCGACTGCTGCCTCAGGTACTTTAGGGGGCCATTTGGATCTTCTTCCGGGGAGGTGGGGGTGGGAGAACAGGAAGTTGGGGTGAGGGTGAGACGTGTGTTGGTGGTAGCAGTGGGATCCTCAGAGACGCTCCTGTCCAGTAGTTTGGGCAGTTGCAGGCGCTCTAGCACCGCTTCACTAATGGTGAAGCGCTGGGCATAGCGGTGGAGGACCAACGCCGCCTCCTCGGGTGTGCGGGCCAACCGGTAGGCCTCGCGGAGGTCGTTCTCACGACGCTCCCTAGGGGAGGAGAGACGGGAGGACAAGGTGAGACAGGGGCCATGTGACTGGCTACACACTGACGAAAGCATCATTGTTGAAACATGTGTACATTGCTATTTTTTATTTTTATTTAACCAGGAAAAGCCCATTGAGACCCAGAGTCTCTTTTTCAAGGGAGACCTGGCCAAGAAGGCAGCAACAATCAATACATTACAGAATTAAAACATACAATAACACAACACAACAACATGATCCAGCCTAAAATAAGCATTTACACTCCTCTGTAACAGAGTCTCCCATAAAAAATGTAAATTAATTCAGTGGCACTAACATATCTAGATGAAGCATGGATTGTAGACTATTCCATGCCTCTGGTGCACAAGACAAGTAGGCAGTCTTGCCTAATACTGTAAATGGGGACTTTAAGTAGCAACCACCTAGCAGACCGGGTATGGTAACTGCTGGTGGTGAAGGAGACCAGACTACAGAGGTAAAGAGAGAGTTTACCCAAAAGAGCTTTGTAGATGAACACATATAAAAGTATCTTTCTGCGCATATAAAGTGAGGTCCAACCCACCATTTGGTACAAGGTGCAATGGTGGGTGAGTGACTTGGCATTTGTAATAAAGCGCAAGGATGCATGATAAACAGAGTCCAGTCTCTGTAATACAGAGGAGGCTGCATGCAAATACAACAAGTCACCATATTCAAATACAGAGAGAAAAGTGGCCTGAACAAGCTTCTTTCTAGCCATAAGCGGGAATCAAGCCTTATTACCCGGCTATGATCCCCTGATGCAGTTATAAAATAGGTTGAGGCCAGGATGAGATAAAAAAACAACAGGCCCGGATAGAAGAGAGTAGGTATAGGCCTATACTGTACATGGAGACAACCAACAATATGGAAACCAGGGTTTGACCTAAAATTGAGGATTTCCTTGTGACGTACTTCTCCTCAACGATCTCCCGATAGGTCTTGATGCTCTTCCTCCTCTGAGAGATGGCTCCTCCCTCACCCGTCATCAGCTTCTCCATCATCTTCCTCTCTTCCTCCTTCTTGATCAGGTCCTGGGAGACGCTTCTCCTGCGACTCTTCCACCGGGCTAGGTCCTAACACACAGACAGTAGATGTATGACTGTATGAATGCGTGAGTGTGTAAGTGTGTGTGTGTAAGTGTACGAGTGTGTGTATGAAAGTGTATTAGGATGTGTGTGTGTGAGTGAGTGCTTACGTCCTGCCAGTGGTCCTCTTCTTCCTTCATCATGTTGTACTGGTTGTGCATGAGCTCGTGGCGCACCTGGCTGTGGTGTGGCAAGATGCCGTCCTCCTCACAACGCATGTCAATCATACTCACACTCCTGAGAAAAGAAAGGAGAGAAAGGAGAGGAGAAGACAAGAGAGGAGAGAGGGGAAGACAAGAGAGGAGAGAGGGGAAGACAAGAGAGGAGAGAGGGGAAGACAAGAGAGGAGAGAGGGGAAGACAAGAGAGGAGAGAGGGGAAGACAAGAGAGGAGAGAGGGGAAGACAAGAGAGGAGAGAGGGGAAGACAAGAGAGGAGAGAGGGGAAGACAAGGGAGGAGAAAGGGGAAGACAAGGGAGGAGAGAGGGGAAGACAAGAGAGGAGAGAGGGGAAGACAAGGGAGGAGAGAGGGGAAGACAAGAGAGGAGAGAGGGGAAGACAAGAGAGGAGAGAGGGGAAGACAAGGGAGGAGAGAGGGGAAGACAAGGGAGGAGAGAGGGGAAGACAAGGGAGGAGAGAGGGGAAGACAAGGGAGGAGAGAGGGGAAGACAAGAGAGGAGAGAGGGGAAGACAAGGGAGGAGAGAGGGGAAGACAAGGGAGGAGAGAGGGGAAGACAAGAGAGGAGAGAGGGGAAGACAAGGGAGGAGAGAGGGGAAGACAAGGGAGGAGAGAGGGGAAGACAAGGGAGGAGAGAGGGGAAGACAAGGGAGGAGAGAGGGGAAGACAAGGGAGGAGAGAGGGGAAGACAAGAGAGGAGAGAGGGGAAGACAAGAGAGGAGAGAGGGGAAGACAAGGGAGGAGAGAGGGGAAGACAAGAGAGGAGAGAGGGGAAGACAAGGGAGGAGAGAGGGGAAGACAAGAGAGGAGAGAGGGGAAGACAAGGGAGGAGAGAGGGGAAGACAAGAGAGGAGAGAGGGGAAGACAAGGGAGGAGAGAGGGGAAGACAAGGGAGGAGAGAGGGGAAGACAAGGGAGGAGAGAGGGGAAGACAAGAGAGGAGAGAGGGGAAGACAAGGGAGGAGAGAGGGGAAGACAAGGGAGGAGAGAGGGGAAGACAAGAGAGGAGAGAGGGGAAGACAAGGGAGGAGAGAGGGGAAGACAAGAGAGGAGAGAGGGGAAGACAAGGAGATGGAAGGAGTTATAGAGAGATTCACTGGGAGAGAAGTCATGTATACGGTATAGACAGAAAGTGTTTTATTTTCAGGCACAGTAATGGAGTAATGTTTTCTGGAGCTCTGGAGTTGCCGTAGTGATGATAGTTCAGCCAGGAAAGGTCAAACAGGGTCAATGGTCAGATACACCTTCTGTACTCAAAACCCAAAAGGAACTCATTATTATTCTGACAATACCACACATATTATATTATTGGATATTACTCTTCTGTATACATTAGTTTGTATTATACTGTGTAGAACCATGCAAAACAGAAGGCAGCAGAGATAACGTTAATAATTAAAGGCAGATGATAACATGTAAAGCAACATGCTGTCAAAAGGTCATATATACAGTCGCCTATCTGTACACAGCACAGAGCATCAGTTATACATTTGATCCAGGTCTTGTTTTGAGAACCACAGTGAGATCCTCATACATTGTTACAGTGCTGGTACATATCCTTGTGTGTGAGTGTATGAGACATGCATCATATGGTGAGCTCTCTAGTCTCCCACAAAAAATTTCCGGCTGAACAGCGGCTGAACGTAATAGAACATCAGTTTGGTATAGAAGAACTACGTCACTACTTCATCTGCTTGAATAAAATACTAAATAGCAGCTAGCAAGATGAAGATCACAGAGGTTATTTTCAATGAGTGCATTTCGCAAGTGGCTAGTTTGCATCAGCTACCTTCACTAAAACTGACCATCTTCTGAAAATGTCTGAAACCCTACCTCTTTAAAGAGTATCTTAAATAAATCCCACGGCGCCCCCCACCCGAAAAACATGTATGCACTAACGTAAGTCGCTCTGGATAAGAGCGTCTGCTAAATGACTAAAATGGAAATGTTAATGTAAAACCACTGCAAGCTTTTGCCTGCAAACTTTGGTTTTGAATCACGACATTCAGGCATGTCTGCCTCGTGATTTGTTGGGAGAGTTGTCTGTCTGAAGAGGACCCACCCCGGAACAATTTCTTCCCCCCTTATCGAAGTTGCCAAAAGAGTCCATTATTGAAATCAGACCCTAGTCACTGCTGTTGCCTAGCGTCTGGGGTTTACGAGACTATGAGCTGTCCACAAGACAGGAGAGTAATCTAGGGCCACCCCATTCCACATTAGACCCTCGAAGGCTATAAGATACACAGCAACTCGGTGAGGCTGGATAAGTGTCTCGCAGACATTTTAGGGTTCACCCTTGCAGTTAGGATTCATGCGCGCGTCTTGAGTTCCAGCGTTTGAGTGTGAGAGTGAGTGTGAGTGAGACATGCAGATGACAGAAGCTGGTTACAAACACAAGCATCTTCATTTGAAGTCAACCGCTAGTCCCTCCCAAGTTCTGCTAAATCTGAATGAATAGGATGGGTGTAACATGGTTAAAAGTCCAATAGTCCAGAGTTTCCACCATATTGCTTACACCCATCAACTCCCTACAGATAGACATGTCTAGAAGTTGGCATACTTGGCAGGTGTGGTTTAGCAGGGATGTACTGCCGATGGGTAACAAAGAACCACTTACTCTGGGTCATCTGACACACTAGCAGCTCTGTGACTGAATCTACGAAAGCAGAGACATGGAGAAAGAGCACACTAATGAACATACACACAACTACAACACAATACATACAGATATGAGAATAGTAAAGAAGTCTGATATAAGGAATATAGGATGTGTGTTGAAAACACCTGGAGGTTTACTCTATGGGTTACCGTTGACAACACTATGAGCTCTTTGTAAACAATCATGAGAGTTTAATGAGATACTGTAGGTTCAGTATTATTACAAAGTGAGCAATTATTGTCTTAAATAGCAGAACAATGGGTTTACAGTATGGTTATTCTGGATAGATCTACAGATTGATGAAAACAGTGTCCATTTGAACACAAGGTGGCACTCTAAACAAGAACACAACCAGCTCAGCACTTGGGGAAAAAACCCACAGAATTCACTGCACTATAGGCCTCTACAGCATATTGTATGGCGCAGATGGAAATGATCTCATGATGCAGTCTAAAATAAAACTAGCAATAAAAGCATGCATATTTTATTAGCCTGCTCATAACACATCTTCAAAGCTGGGTTTCTTCGTCTTTTGCCACCACAATACCCAAATTGGAGGTTTGGGTTAACCGGGTTTGGGTTTAAGTTCTGGGCCACAGAGAGCTTTTAAAGCTGCCTTTCTGACGTTGGGAAGGGTGTGAGTGAAAGTGTGTCTTGTGGTCCTATTAAGACTGGCCACAAGAAAGGGGGAAACCCAGTGACGAGAGGTCTTACGAAATGGACAGCAGATATATTGTTTTACGGGCTGTATGTATTTGTCATATATGTGTCATATCTGCCACACAGAGCGAAAGGCCATATTTTCTACTACTACCAGTGTGATCAATGTATTCTAGTAACAGAGTTTCAGTCAACTCTATGTAATATGTTTACCATGTATGCATATATTTGCAAGTGTTTAAGCACATTGACGCATACATGCACAGCCCTGTATATTCAACAATTATTAAATAGCAACATTCCTTGGACAAAACTAAGAAGTAATACAATGTAAATACGATTTTGAGGGAGTTGCTGTAACCAGTGTGTATTGGAAAAGGTCAAATTTCAAAGGTCACCATGCAAGGATATTTAAAGGTCACTGTCAAATCATCCTCACATGTGCAAAAACATACAAACCCAAAAAGTATTAATAGTGAAAGGTCATGCAATCTTCACGTTTGCCATCCAGAGGTGTGCATCACTGCTCGAGGGCACGGCCGCATGCGTATGAAGCAGGATTTCTAAATGTCTACTGAAGGATGATGGGTAATGTAGTTCTCTGTATCTGATCTGGGTAGGCTGGGAGAAACCCAATATGTTGTGTCCGTTTAGGTGTGATGCTCCTCCCTTAGCCAACTGAGCATTTTGTATCGGTCACTCAATCCTAGTCAATGGACGACAGGCTCACATTGGAGGGAGGTCGTCGTCAAGCCAAGATGGACATTTCGCCACAGCTGGTTTGTCGCCGTCGCGACCTTCAACCTCCGACTTTCCCATGCGACCCTGGCAGGTGATGGTAAGCGTGGTGGTTGCCCCAGCTGCAGGAACGGGCAGGAACTGGCTTGGACCAGTGGTGCCGCCGTATTTTGGCGAGGTAAGGGTGCGGCGAGCCCACATGTCGTCGTTCCTCCCCGTGTCTGTCACCAGTGATATGGACAGCCCCACCTTCTTTGGCCCCGCCTCCTCCCTGTCAATCATGGTAGGGGGAGGGAACTTCTTGGTTGTGTCCAGGCTGGCCCTGGGGCTAAGGGGGCTCGTCACGACGATGGAGGTAGTCATGGGGCTGGTTGTCAGGGATGACGGGCGGTATAGTTCCTCGGAGCATGAGCGGGCGGGGCTACTGCTGAGAGAGTGGTTCGGTTAGCATTGACCAAGGTCGTAGGGCATTTGACATTATTTCACTATTGAAATAATATAATAAAACAAATTAGGATATCCATGTAACCGGTGTGAAATGGCTAGCTAGTTAGCGGTGCGCGCTAGTAGCGTTTCAATTGGTGACGTCACTCGCTCTGAGACCTTGAACTAGTTGTTTCCCTTTGCTCTGCAAGGGCCGCGGCTTTTGTGGAGCGACGGGTAACGGTGCTTCGAGGGTGACTGTTGTCGATGTGTGCAGAGGGTCCCTGGTTCAAGCCCAGGTAGGGGCGAGGAGAGGGACGGAAGCAACACTGTTACATTGGGGCGAGGCAATGTAACAGTGTTGCTTCCGGGGAAACAACTACTTCAAGGTCTCAGAGCGAGTAACGTCACCAATTGAAATGCTACTAGCGCTTACCGCTAACTAGATAGTCTAAATTCTAAAAAAATAAATGCTCGTCTCTCTTGACCAATCATAATTACACAAATGCACGTGGCAGAGGTAAACAGCGGAAGGCTGCTTTCTCCGGTAGTTTTTGGCTAAATGCAACAGGGTCGTTCCATGTCATTTCAGCAAGCCATGACACTTACCGTCTCAGATTGTTCTGAAATGGTTAGAAACAGATAAGTTAAGCATTCGGCAACTTTATTTTGTTGAAATATAATTTAATCTCTGAGAAATTGCCCATTTTAATTTAAAGGTTTCATATAATATTCAATAATTATAGTGGCCCCGTGTAGCTCAGTTGGTAGAGCATGGCGTTTGCAATGCCAGGGTTGTGGGTTCGATTCCCACGGGGGGGCAGTATGAAAATGTATGCACTCACTAACTGTAAGTCGCTCTGGATAAGAGCGTCTGCTAAATGACTAAAATGTAAAATGTACCCAACATCCAATTTGGACCACACATTCTTCAAACTTTGTTCACCTAATAGTAGGAACAGCACCATCTAGCGATTAAAATCTGGTAATATCAGGATGTAGGATGGGAATATAAACCTAACAACTTCAATGACTAATTTCTCTGAACAGGGGGAAAAAAACAACACCAAATTAACTGAGAATACATTACATAGGATGAAGAAACAATCCTCCGATCCGCAGCTCCATACTACTTGTCAGACATAGATAACTGATACTATATACTCGTTTTTGGGGTGGGATTGACATGGGGTGTGGGGGGTCCGTGGGTGACCTTTGACCATTTCTTTGGATTCCTCGTCTTACTCATTGTTAGAAAAATGTTTGGTACTATATTTATTTAATATTATCTGAATCTTATGAATTAAAATGGCCAATTTGGGCGCAACCAATTAGCTTAATTTCTCAGAGATTAAATTATATTTCAACAAGATAATGTTGCACGAATGCTAATCTTATCTGTTTCTAACAGAAACGATTTCAGAACAATCTGAGATGGTCGGTGTTGAAATCCACTTTCTTGTGCTTTTTGAGGTGGAACAACCCAACAGTGAAAGAGAAGTCTGATTTCCACCATAATATAATTGATTCTGTTACAAAAATATATTCTGGTGAGTGTCTTGCATTGATCGGTTTCAGGTCTTTTGGAAACTCTGTTAGGTGTGTGCCTGTAATTGCTATTTGAAGTGGGAGAAATAGGGCAGCCTGGAGGGCTAAATGCGCAGCAGTAGCTCACCACTGTAAAAACGACATTCAAAAGTTTGTTTTATTAAATTAAGTATTTCAAATGACATGGTAGATCCTTGTAGGCAACAATATCACAAGGATGATCTAATTTAATTGATAACAAAGCATTAAAATAGGGCCAAAAATTGTTTTATCCAAAAATGAACATTCACTCAAGTAATCGAATAATAACGTCCATTCAGATATCCGGATATTAGATTAACCGTGCCCTTCCCGTAATTGTTGTAGTATAATGACCTTGGCCTTGAATCGAAAGGGTTTGTTCTTAAGGGTTGTGGAACCATTTCAGACACAGATGCAGAATCATACCCAAACACACATACACAAAATCCTTTCGATTCAAATCCTATTATAAAAACTCACATTAGTACACCTGGAAGGTAGATTTCGGAAGAAAAGCAGACAAAACACTAGTGACTCACAAAGATTGTATTGGGAGAAAACCCACAATAGCTATAGCTAGTCAGCTTTGGTAACCACCCCCAAAAACAATATTATTATTTGCTTGACGCATAGGCACAGTTAACTTAAATAGCCCCACTCTTAATAAACATTTTCAATACATGGTTCAAGCTACTAAAAATGACTTTTCTCCTCACCCATATTATACTAGGCCTTACATTCTACGAGTCATTTTCATTATCACACTGTTACCACTGTCCGTCATTGAAAAAATTCAGAAAAAGATCTAATGTAATGTCCTCTTCCATGTTCAGGATGTGTGCCATTGAGAATGTGTACAGCTGTTCAGGCAGTGAGAAGGGCACACCATATCCCAGCCCTGGTCGTGGTTCAGAGGCGGAAGGACCTCTCATTTCCTACTTCCTGAGGGTGGGTTCCCTGTGTGTTGTATAGCAAAAAATCAATCTGGATATATAAAATACTGTAACACAGTATGGGTAGGCTAGCTAGACTATGGCAAGTATTTGGTGTGTGTGTGTGTGTGTGTGTGTGCAAGGCTGCATCTATATCAAATGTGTGTGTGTGTGCGTGAACAACCAACGTGTGTTTGCCATATACAACGGCAGCATGGTGACTTGCTGATTATCTCCAACCAGTGCCATAGACTCAGTCGGTATTAGATAGAACGTAGCGGCCCTGCCCGCCTCTGGGGAAAACAACCTGTGGTTACCTAGGTTACCCCATTGGCTCACAGCAAAAACTTCACCTTATTCAAATGCAATTTTTTTGTTGTCTGCTTGTTTTAGTCAATTAAAAACTACATTGAAGAACAGTACACCATGTCTAAAGATTACTTTTAAACATTGCCTGCTCCCGAGCGCAGTGTTGCCAATTTAGTGACTTTGTCGCTATATTTAGCAAGTTTTCAGCCCTCCAGCGACTTTTATTGGTAAAAGATTCTAGCGACAAATGCAACTATTTTTCAGGCCGCCTTTGGGGAGTTTTGACGAGGGTTTCTATGGTTTTAATAGCATTTAGCGACTTTTCCCACTAAATTCTGCCACAAACAAGAGTGGGAGAAGCTGTCTGTTACAGAAGTCACAGCAATGACACACACACAGGCAGAGAAGCACCAGGGGAGGGGGTATCCGACGGGAGAAGGGACGAAAACACTACGTTGGGGACTGCAGCTGTGCCACAGCAAGGCAAATTGGTACTGTGACGTCGTCGCAGCAACCACAAAATGTCATCTAGCAACTTCTAGCGACAAATCAAAGAGCCAATAGCGGATCTCACTGAAAAATAGTTGGCAACACTGCCCGAGCGTTCTCACTACTTAGAAACATGTTATATTGTAGGGCTTCCCTCATGCCCCTTTTCATGACGGTGCTAGCAGCCACGTGAGCGAGTGCGAGCTAGCTACCGACCGGAAACATTAGCTAGCCAAGCCCAACAACACAAACAAACAGACTATACAGCTACAAGTAGTGAGTGGAGTTACAAACTGACTTTACTAAACAAGTTAAATGACTTACCTGTGATGAAATGTTTTCCACACACATAGCTCTGTGTAGCGTACTTGGACACCGGGTCCCCACATTTCCCACTCTCCTATGGTGAATAGCCTGAAGCCACAGGGCTCTTATCGCAGGCTCTATTTCCCTATGTGGGAGTATTGTGAACTGTAGGTCAGGGATTTTGACCTGGCATGTTTAGTTATTTCTGTTGACGAAGTTGGCTCTTTTACACTGGGGGTCAATGGGAAATAATATTTGTTTTCCCCAATTTGTGGGTGTGGTCGAGGGGAATTCCTTCTTATTACGTGAATATCGACTCCGCCAATAGCACCATGTTGCCATGTGATCAATCAGAAAAATACTCTCTTCATAGGTCATGAGGTCAATCTCTGTCGAAAGGAGATATAACACCCATTTATCCAGAAAGAAGGGAACAAATTAATGCCATTTGAGTTTGTGCATTTCAAATACCCTCTTGTAATACACATGTGTGGTTGTTTTACCTATGACCTACTTTAGTTGAAAGCACCGTCAGTCGTTCTGGATAAGAGCGTATGTTAAATTACTAGAATGCAACTGTAAACAACAGTAGCCAAACAACTAACAGGCAGAAGGCCATAAGGAGTTGCTAAAGGACGGATGTCAATACAACTGCCAGGAACACATAGAGCGACTCCTCAGAAATAAAGAGGACAACAAACATTGCAAACAGCAGACTCCTGGCAAACACCAAAACCCCAAACGTCTGAGCTTGGTTTTCACAGCACTAGGCCACAGCACAACTTATGTTTGGAATGTTCCTTGGACCTTGGGTATGTCCTAAATGGCACCGTATTCCCTATATAGTGCCCCTATTTTTGACCAGGGCCCATAGTGCACTATATCGGGAATAGTGTGCCATTTAGGACGCAGTCTTGGAACATGCTCTGTACATAAGTCCTATTTCATCTTTAGTGTGGTTAGTCAGCCAACATAGTGACAAGCCAGGTCTTCAGATATTATCGAGGCCAGAGAAAGCAGACATATTCACAGGGTGGATCCAAATTCAACTCACCACGGCCCCAAATGAGCATCAGTCATGTCCTTGTCGGAAAATAACAGGCAAAGTTATGTTCTTATGAAATGGTTCACTGAATCTCTCAGAGTTTGTGTAAGTAGTTGTCTGCAGAAGTGTCTGCATGGGCGTGTTTAAAGGTGTCATCACCAAAACAGTGAACAAGGAAATCAAATTGGCACCTTAGTTCAATACATCTTACAGGGAAATTAAGTTGGGGTAATTGGAACTGTGGCTTGATGAGACAATAGAAACTTTAAGGAAAAGTCTCTTGTCTGGGGATTGTTGGGGTAAGGGGTTATTAAAAGGAAATGGGGGTTGTTGGGTTGGGGTGAGGGAGTTAGGGTTTTGGCTTTAGGGGTTAGGGCATACAGTGATTGGCACCTTTGCTCAGCAGTCACAGTCAGGTGTATAGCCGTCTCCCTGTGGGTGAGTGTGGGGGTCTTTGAGCGCTGAGGGGGGGTGTAGGAGTGAAGTTCATACTCCTCCTCCCTCTCCTTCCACTCCTGTCTCCACGGGCATGCCGGGGTCAACCTCCCTTCCTCCTCTTTCCTCTCCTCCTGTTCTTCCTCGCCCCTGTGTTCTTCTTCTGACTGATTCTGTGGTTGGGGAAGGGGTTGGGCTTGGGGCTCGGGGGACGGGGGCTCAATAGGGGCTATAACTGGGGGTAACTCTAGGGTGGGGAGTTCAGTTGGACTGTTATACACACACATGCACGCACACCCACACCCACACAAGAGGCAATCCCGACAACACCAACATGCAACCATGACACAGCGTAGCACAAACAAAGCCACAAGACATGTGAAACACGCAAGCATTACCACAAAACACAGTCATAATGTGATAATATGCACAATGACAATGGGAGTACCAAAAAGGAACAACACCAATGGAAACATGTGAAAGGAAAGAAGAGCAAATAAACAGAACGTAACGATGATGTAATAACAACCTCAAAGCATTTGAATAAAGAGTCACTGAAAATCAGAACAAGCTGAATGAAGAATAATGTACTGGTTGGTATTGGTCAGGGACCCGATGACCTCGGTAAAAAGGTCAAGCCCATCTCAAGATCTCATGCAAGCGCACGCACAAATACACACAGAGGCGTAGAAATACACTGACGCATGCACACGTCCACATACATGTACTCAGATAGGGTTAGCATTACCTTATTACGAGATGAGTGGAACAAGCCGCATTTTAGTTTCATGAAAACCTCAATATGCTGTTTTGATATCGTTTTCCAACAACACTCAACCGAGTCATATAGTAGCCAAAGTCGCTCACACATTTTAGGAGTCACCCATCTGTGTCTGCATAGCAAATGTCTCGCCTGTTGCTGGCTTTTCTCTGAGTGCTTCGGCCTCGGCTAATCAAGACACACATCTGGTCTCCATCAACCCCTCCCTTCACGCCACCACAGTACCAAAAAATATATATTTTTCATTTTCTTAAAGACCTGCTCCAGAACTTTGGTGACTACCAAGTATTTTTTAACTCACGCTTTACATTTTACATTTTAGTCATTTAGCAGACGCTCTTATCCAGAGCGACTTACAGTTAGTGGCCCCAGTGGGAATCGAACCCACAACCCTGGCATTGCAAGCGCCATGCTCTACCAACTGAGCTACACTGGCATTGAGCTGAATGTGTCAATGTGTAGATCATACATGAATAATCTATGAGCAGAATTACTGTCTTACCTTAATTAGCCATGAAATACCTAGTTTGAAAGCAACTGTTTTTCTAGAAGCCGTGCTGCGCCATTTTCCCTACATTTTCCCCCATGTGGGCCAGCCCCCTAGCAATTCGAGCTCAACTAATGAGCTTCAGCCCCTCGCCATAAGAGATGCAGCTATCAATACGCACATAATGCACCCACAGCAGAGCGAGAGAGAGAGAAATGACGTGGTGCACATATCTGCACATACGTAATTTAGCATACAATTTTCAGGGACCACTTTTGGCTCGTGAGAACTACTTTCAGAACTACTGGCTAAAAAGTATACAAAAGTACAGGAGAATCTCTTTAAACATGCATGTTCCACATCAGACAGGACATTTCCAGTCTCCCTTGTGCATTTTGGGAATTACAGTATGAAGGAAAATTGGCTGGAGGTAGCTGTTTTTGATGTGCTGTGTCAGATCTGGTGGAAGAAATAACAAATCAGTGATATGGAGAGAAGCAGTCCATCATCACATGCTGACACTTTTAGAAAATAAAGAATAAGCACTCCGAGTTTGTTTTGTCTCAATGGTAATAACAGAGAACGAGCCGTTAGCATTTTGGCTAATGTTTAGATTGATGGCCCATTTGGCGCGTGTTATCCGTGGCTAACACAGAACGCTAGGCTAACGAGCAGCTATGGAGTGTACGCCAACCTCCTCTCTTGCTGTGTAAATAAAGCAAATCATCTCAATATGGGCCTCATCCAGAGAACCGTCTCAGGAAGGAATCGAGTGGTGATGAGTATTTTGGAGAACAGTTATCACTTTAGTGAACAACATGAATATGGGAGGTACTTCCTCAATATATGACAAATACTATATCAGCAAATAAGATTTATTTAACAAAAGTGGTTTATTTAACACAAACTCAGATTTGATGTGTGCAAAAATATGTGAACCCCTTCAGTCAATAGCTTGTGGCACCTCCATTAGCAGCGATAACTTGGACTAAATGTCTCCTATAGCCAGTAATCAGTCTCTGACATCTGTTTTGAGGGATTTTTGCCCACTGCTCCTTACAGAACTCAGCCAATTGAGTGAGGTTTGAGGGGTGTCTGGCATGAACTGCCTGCTTTGGGTCCTGCCACAGCATCTCGATTGGATTTAGGTCAGGACTTTGACTTGGCCAATCCAAAACACACATTTTCTTTCTCCTGAGCCATTCTTTGGTAGATTTGCTTGAATGCTTTGGGTCGTTGTCTTGTTGGATGACCCATTTTCGGCCCAGCTTTAGCTCCTTGACTGATGGCCTGACATTCTGTTCAAGAATCTCCTGGTATACCGCTGAATTAATGGTTCCCTTAATGATGTGGAGTCATCCAGGTCCAGAGGAGGAAAAGCAGCCCCAGATCTTGACATTCCCACCACCATGCTAGACTGTTGGGATAAGGTTATTTTGGTGGTAGGCAGTGTTGGGTTTTCGCCAAACATAGTGGTGTTGATTGTGACCAAAAATGTCAATTTTGGACTCATCGGTCCAGAGAATGGACTTCCAGAAACCTTTGTCCAGGTGGTCTCTGGCAAAGTGTATAATTTTACTTTAATTTGTATTTTTTTATTTTTTTTACCCCTTTTATTCTCCCCAATTTCGTGGTATCCAATTGGTAGTTACAGTCTTGTCCCATCGCTGCAACTCCCATACGGACTCGGGAGAGGCGAAGGTCGAGAGACGTGCGTCCTCCGAAACCCAACCCAACCGAGCCGCACTGCTTCTTGACACAATGCCCGCTTAACCCGGAAGCCACCCGCACCAATGTGTCGGAGGAAACACCGTACACCTGGCAACTGTGTCAGCGTGCACTGCGCCCGGCCTGCCACAGGAGTAGCTAGTGCGCAATGGGACAAGAACATCCCTTCCGGCCAAACCCTCCCCTAACCTGGATGACGCTGGGCCAATTGTGCGCCGCCCCATTGGTCTCCCGGTTGCGGCCGGCTGTGACAGAGCCTGGACTCGAACCAGGATCTCTAGTGGCACAGCTAGCACTGCGATGCAGTGCCTTATACCACGTCTCTGGCAAAGTTAAGACGGGCAGTTTGGTTCTTTTTGACAGCAGAGGCTTCTTTCTAGCAACCCTCCCATGAATGGCATTTTGATTCAGTGTTCTTCTTATTGTTGAAGCATGCACAGTTACCTGAGATGCAGCAAGGGAGGTCTGCAAATCTTTAGATATTATGTTTGGGTTGGCTTTTACCTGATTTATTATTGTTCTTGTGGCTCTTGGGGATATTTTGGAAGGGCGTCCACTTCTAGGCCCAGTTGCTGTCAGGTTAAATGCTCTCCATTTGTAAATTATTTGCCTCACAGTGGACTGATGGAGCTCAAATATTTTTCAGATGATTTTATAGCCTTCCTCAGACTGATGTGCTCTCACTAACCTCGTTCTGATATCCTCTGAGCTCTCCTTTCCTCTCAGCATAGTGTGCTTTGCATTCACCTGGATGGGTAACACCAAATTGACCAGGTTTCTTACCAGGAGCCCCACCCAAAATCTTTCCTAACGATCTCTCCTTTGATTGGTTCATTTGGTAGCTAATTATTTACCCACCTGATTCTACTTACCTACTTGATTTAACCAATGCAACTTGGGGTTCACTTATTTTTGCACCTGCACTAATTCCTTTTTAGTTTAGTTTTTCTACTACACGCATGATTTCCTCTACACCAACATATGGTTTGGTAAATATAAATCTGTTATGTCAGATCAAAAAGACTGGTTCTGATTAAACGAAGAGTTCATGGTAAAAACTGCAAAAATCTGTAATTGCACAAGGGGTTCACACACTTTCAAGCAGCACTGTACATGCAAGTTACAAATAGCAAGTTTTCCTGGAGAAAAGAGTGGCAACAACACATTTACCAAATGACACCATGGCTACGATCCAATATCCATACTAGCATTCCACTTCGATTGGAACAGAGCCTACTACCACCACTGTCTATCACTTCTACTACTACTACATCACCAATGCTCACCTGAAGGGTATATCGCCTCCTATGGGCGAGGTGGCGGTACTCCAGCTTTTGCGGCTGCCCCCACCCCCTCCACTGCCCTCCTCCCGGCCCTCGCGGTCGCCCCTCTTCCTGCGCAGTGGTGTGGGCACGTAGCCACTGGCGTTGCTCTTGTTGGGCAGGTACTGATTGAAGGGCACCATCACTCGGAGCTCGCTCACCGAGGTCCGCCGAGCCAGCATGTCATCCTTGCGCACGTCCGGCAGCTTCCTGCCCCCGTGGGGTCCGGCATCGGACTCTGAGTCGCTGCCACGGCCTGGTGGGTGCAAGAGAGGGAGAGACTTTGACTTAAACCACCACAGTACCCCCATGAAACGTTGCCCCACCCCCGAGAGTGAGAGAGAGAGAGAGAGAGAGAGAGAGAGAGAGAGAGAGAGAGAGAGAGAGAGAGAGAGAGAGAGAGAGAGAGAGAGAGAGAGAGAGAGAGAGAGAGAGAGAGAGAGAGAGAGAGAGAGAGAGAGAGAGAGAGAGAGAGAGTGAGAGTGAGAGAGAGAAAGAGAGAGCGAGTGAGAGCGAGTGAGAGAGAAAGAGGGGAGAGAGAGAGAGAGAAAACAAATATAAATAACTGCTTAGGTTTTCAAAATTCAACATCAGCGTTTCACAATCTTTGTCTAAAAGGACCACTTTCTTCATTGGTTTTCGTTTCAATGGAGTTATCCTACCACTGACCTCTCAACTTGGATAGACGTTACTGAGAGTGGCCTAGAGACTAGAAACATCCCAATGGGTATCAATTAAATGGACCATTGAACAGCAGAACATCTTCTAGATTGTACCTTTAAGAGCTCTGAGTCTGATATAAACCAATAATAACCAAACATCACCCACTCTACTTTCTCTACAAACAAACAGCAAACACAACATCAACTAAACATCAACTCAGCGTTTCCCTAGAAACCAACAGCAAACCAAACATCAACCTCTCCAGCTCTGAGCACTTTCACCCATAGACACAGCCGTTTCCTCCACACATCCTTCTAAACAATAACATACCCTAGCCCTCGACAGGAAGCTTGGCCTCAGCCCATGCATTGCCTTTAGTTCTAAGAATCTCAGCCCAAACATTTGGTGACAAACATCGCAACCTTTTACGAGCCTTTGCAATATACTGTTGGTAATTTATGACTAGCATGACGTTATAAAACACCTTCAGATTCAGCCAAGCTATAATTCAGACTCCATTCATGTCTTCGGTGCAGTGCACAAATATTCTTTACAGCTGTTGACGTGTCTGTCTTTCTGACATGAAACATTTCTCAAAGCATCGTATGTTACATGCGACCATTGTGAACATGGTGGATGCATTGGAATATGGATAATTAAGCAGAGCTGTTGCTTCAATCCTTTCCATCCATTGTCTGGTAAAGGAATGTCATCATTGCACCATCCAAAATTAAAACACAGTGGAAAACAACAGAGAGTTGCTGGGCCCTGCAAAAAGTGCATAGAAAAACAGTGAGAAAAGAGATAAAGAGCGCATAGCTACCTGAGCTGCATAGGGTCAAAGGTGGACAGGCAGCTTAAATAATAACTGTCTGTGTGTGTATGTGTGTGTGTTTGTGTGTGTGTATATGTGTGTGTGTATGTCTGTGTGCGTGCACATGTATATTAAAAGATGACAGCAGGCTAGGCTTGTGTGGTTATGGTTAGGCCTCTTTTTGTCTCACTCCCCCTTGAACAATCAGGGTTTTAAAAGGGCCTGGTAGGAGCATCATAGGGTTTTAAAATAAAGAACCTAGGAGTTTTCTTGGCTTCTCTTTCCTTGCCTGGAAAATACATAAAACACACATCTCATATTTTTCCTCTGATGTGTTCGATGGAGAGCTTGTGAGTCTTGTGTTGACATTGCAGCTGCTAATATACAGAAGCTAGTCCTCAAGGGTACCATAGGACTGTATAAGAGAGGAGAGGGATTATATAAATCAATAATGTTGTATGTGTGCATGTGCATGCGTCCCTAGGTGTGCATACAAATATAGGCACAAGATTGAGTGTGCCCCTATATGACAGGCAGATACACTCACACCCACTGTGACTGATATGCATCACTCTCAGGTATCATCATCTAGTGCAACACCACCGATTGGAACAGATGAAGAAATGGTGTGTAAAAAAACAGCTCCTCTGGAACATGTTGCAACCCATCAGTCAAGACTGCCATCTCCTCTCTCCATCACCTGATCTCTCTCTCTCACTCACTCACACTTTCACTCACTCACTCAAGAGGGCCTTCAAAGAGACGTAACCCACAGCAACAGCCCTAAACAGTCGGCCAAGGAAGAAACAACACAAAACCGCCTTTGTACAGATGTCAATAGCAGAGCTGGGCTCAGATGGAGACACCCTGCCAGATGATCCCATAGATTGGAGAGGTTGAAAAGAGCAGATAGGGACAGCTAGTTTCAGATCAGCTGATGGTGACTATTCCACCACCTGCCCCAATGATACTGTATGTGAAAATGCCTGCCATGCATCATTAAAGTGCACAGAATAAACCATTGGTGGTAAATGAGGTAAGTCACTATGTGATGATAGCTACATGAACAAAACAGTTACAGCTATGCAAGCCACTATAACACAACAGGGTGCACACCGTTTAGCAACAGAAAATGTTTTACAACGAAAATGAGAGTTCAAGTTCAGGTAGTCCCTCCCGGTCTCGGTCCATTTTCTTCTGTTAGGTTTCGACCCAGGTAACACCAGAAAGTATGTGACAGTAAAAGCTTGTGACTTGTGTGCGCAGTGTAACCCGTCCGGGCGTCTAGTGTCCTACCATCACTGCCGATGCTGCGGGCGACCAGTACGTCCGGTGAGGGCGTCTGTCTGGAGCGTGAGCCGAATGAGTCCAGGCTGTCGAAGGAGTCCTCTCGGCCGTGGCGAGGCGGGGAGAGTGAGTCGCTACGCTCCGAGTCCCAGCAGTCGATGTAGCCGCTGTCCCGTATGCTGCGTTGAGGGCTCTCTGTGTCCTCCGCCTCCTTTGACACACAAATGCACACACGCACAAGCATGCAAATTGACGCACACACACACACACGTCAATGTAAAAACATTTGTGTAGAGATCATCCCAATACCCCATCCAATCTGGATCCCTCCCTCACCATGATTCCTCCAACATGGACAAGTACATTCACTTCCTCTCCCTCTCTCCAATTCTAATTGATATTCTACTTCTGTCTCTCTGTGTGTTTTAAGCTGCACAGTGTAACCTTGTCTGTGGCTTCTCTAGTTTCCTGGGCTGAGGAAAGGCTTTTCCTTCCCGCCTGCCGGAGGAACCTCCTGGTCCTGCCCTGTTTCCCCCTCCCCCTCCTGGCTGCCACCTACCCCCTCTTTCTCCCCCTCCACTGCCACTTCTCTTTTCCTCAAACCCTCCTGTCCCTCTCTCTCCCCAGCTCTTGATTCTCCCCTGTCTCTCCCCTTCCTCTACTCCTCTCTCCTGCTCTCTCTTTCTTTCTCTGTCTCTTTCTCTCCTTCACTCCCCCTACCTACCTACCTACCTCCCTCCCTCCCTCCCACTCTATCCCTTTCTTTCCCTCCCTCCCTCCCTCCCTCCCTCCCTCCCTCCCTCCCTCCCTCCCTCCCTCCCTCCCTCCCTCCCTCCACTTCAACCCATTTCCCCCCCTTCCCCTCCAATCTACTCCGCCTTTGTATTCCTCCCTCTCTTCCCTGTGCCAGATCCTGAGTGAAGGAGGATGCTGGGGTCCTACTTGGCATGACCTCATGGTGGGTGGGGGGGTTGTGGGGTACAATGGCTGGCTTTGAGTGGCAACTCTAGGGGGGGGGTCTTCCTGATTGGTCAGATCAGTCCTATGAACCCTAAGCTGAAACCTCAGCTCAGACAACAGCAGTGGTCCTGAAGCTAATGGGTGTGAAGGTTTTTTTTCCAGCCCAGCATTAATACACCTAGAGCCCTACTTTAGGAATGTGTCTGGAGACCATCAAACTGAGCAGCTTTCAGAAAGCCTAACTAACCTGTAGAGTACCCAATGGCCATTTTAAGGCAATCAACTATCATACTTTATTTTCAGACAAGATATTCAACTGATGGATTGACTGAAAGTTATTTGTTAAAATAGTGTTTCTCTACATCAACATTACGTTTACATCATTTGAGCCTCACCACCACAATGGCTAGCACATATCACTGCATCTCCTGTATTGCGTGTGACAGGATTTCATAAACATATTGAATTTCTCTCTCACTTTAAGTCACTATCATTACCTTTTGTTAAGTGGAGACGAGGCCCTGTTGTGCTGGACTATACAGACATCTGTGAAAGAATTCTAGGCTGAATGGTAATTTCTCATTTGAAGAGAATAACAGTGGGGGAATGGAATAAATGGAAGAGGAGTGACCTCACGCTCTGAACGGTTACTACAGCTACGTCCCTATATGGGGGTCTGTAAAAAACCACAGTCCAGGTGACACACACTGGTTCTGGAAGACCAGTTGAAGGCCTGAGATCATCCCTGGACAAAGAGAGAGGTGAGAAGGAGGGGGGGGGGAGAGAGAAAGAGGAAAGAGCGCATTCTCTTCTAGGGATGACTTCATGATGAGGGGAAGGGAGGAGAAGTGATAAAGGAAGGAGTGGTAAAACCATCAGTGCACCCCGAGGGGAGCTTGCATCATAACATCCTTATGTTTGCCAAAGAAAACATATGCTTTGGTTGGACAGTGCCTGTTAGAGCCGATTTGGGCATATTTTGTATAAAAGACTGAACATACTGAGCTCCATGTACATTTGTGTAAATATATTAAATATTAATGTATATGATGAAATATTAGGTACGTACCTTTATGATTTATTTTCCGGATTGAGATATATTCATTTGTTATTAGTGTAACTCAGTTTTTGGCCCCCCCTCTTGCCCATTCATTGTACTGTGTTAATTGTGTTAGTATAAAGGCAGGAAGTTGGGCCTTCGGGGGAGGGAGTCCTTGCTAGATGCGGGAGCGGTATAGTTTTTTGACCATATAGACATACAGAAATACAGACAGACAGGTCATATTATATTATGTATTTGCATTTCAAGTAATCTCTGCTTTAAGTTGATTGGAGAATACCTTTTTGTTAGATAAGAAGAATAAACATTTTTTGTTGCACTATATCCCTGGATCTCATTGAATGTTTGGCCGTTTGGAAACGTTGAGTGTGGACTGTATGCGTCCGAAACAACCCCGCTTCAGGCTAGGGCAGTGGCTATGGTAAAGAGGAAAGGAAGCCACTACAGTGCCTTCTAGTCTAATATTCCTAATAGTACAGCCACCTAACAACTGCAAAACTACTTTGAACATCTAAAAGGACCTAAAATACACTGCCCTTCCAGGAATTGAACCCCCTACCTTGTCATTGCTAGCACTAGGATACAACAAACTGAGCCATGTCAAAGCCTTACATCCATCCCCGTATGTACCTTTCGCATCTGTGACAGCAGGCCTTCAAACTCCTTCAGGTCCAGTGTGGGCCCGTTGTAGGAGGTGCAGCTGTTAGCAGCCCGGCCCAGCCAGTATATGGTAATCAGAACCTGTGGAGGAATCATTACAACAGGAGGAGATTTAGAGCCAGTATTAACAAGACAAGGTATTAACGTCACAATCTGTAACTTTCAATTTAGAGGTAGTTCATTGTCAATTGATCCACCCACACAGTTGGTCAACTTTTGGTAGCACTTTTGGTCTAACCAATTCCCAGTGGTCTCATGCTCCATAGCCTGTGCACAAGTTGTGTAATACATTATGCAAGACTGCTAGCACATGATACATTAGCTAATTAGCAATGTTGCTTGATAAATGCTTTACGGGCCCAATATCCCACTTTTCCCTCCAAAAATGAACCAAAACCAACTGTTTACTTACTGAATAAACCTGGAAAAATTCCATTGCAAAATCAACCTATGTTGATATGGGCAAAGTTAGCATACTGTAAGCCACGAACGAAATTCCTGACAGCTCCAAGGTATACTTCACAACGCTAATGCTAATTCGACAGCAACACAAGCATTCTCAGCCACCTGAGAGCAATCAGAGAATTCCAAATTTCACACAGTATGCCTATGTGATAGATGCCAGCTATGGCGCAAAGGCACACTGTACCCATTAGTTAGCAAAATTATACAATTTCTCACAGAGGAACATTGGGCTAGCTTATATAAAAGAAAAATTACTTGGACATGTGTTGCAGACACATTGGGGTACAGTACTGACATATTCAATATTCCGGATACATTCTGGACATATCGTTTGGCAGTTTTGCTATGTGGTTTGTGCAGAGACCAGACTACACACAATTTCTCCACAGTTGTTCTTCCCCAATTGCATCAATTCGAGGTACCATTCTCCCTTGAGTGTTTGTTTGATGTCAAGTCCAGTCATACAACCTAAATCACCCTCCTTTCCACTTCTCTTTAATTTGTGAGGAGTACAAACAACAGTTTCATCAAAATGGCCACCAATAGGGTTCACATCCTGGTATATTTGGTCCACTCTTTTCTCTATCACTGTAGTAGGCTAGCCAGGGGTTTCTGTACAAACAAGACAAGACCTAGCCATTGTCCTGGTCAATATGAACACAATGTGAACACACAGCTAGCGTTCTTTCTCTCTTTACCATTGCCACATGGGTAAGGTTGCTTTACTATGCCAGCATAGCCCTGACAGGCTAATTTACTATGCCAACGTCATCTACTATCTATCCCATGTCCCACTATGTAGCTAGGCCACTGTGTGGACTCTGTGGCCATATGGAGATCACACAGGCTCTTTTATGTTGCAAGAACAAGCTGACTGATTGGCTGCTTGGTTTTATGATATCAATGTCATCTAAGCATCTAGGGGGTATTCCTTTGATAAAACAGACTAGAGGTTGTCTTGGGTGGTTTGTGGAATGTGTGGTATACAGTCATTGTAAGCCCTCCTTTCAGACATCAATCTAGGCTACCAAACAAAAAGTAAACATACCTTACCCACCATGCACATCATGTGCACATCCAGTGCACTGTATCTAGAAGGCAAAATAATTATATTCACATTCATCACATGCACCCACACGACCATTTAGCATGACAAATGTACAAAAAGCGAATTCAGGGGGTAGCCTGACTGGGATTCAAACTTGGATATTTGCAACTGTCAGTCCAATACCTGTCTGTCAAACAGCAAGAGGCTGGAACCTCTTGACAAGGTGTTGTTCTAAGGATAGAAAACTTTAGTGTCAATAAATAGCCTTGACAGGGTATAAATGTTCATACTACTCATGCTCTGTTTGTGCAATATACAGTAAGTTCAATAAATGTTGCAATGACAAATAAAACAACATACCTAACCTAGCTACACGTGTTGTAGCTACACCTTTGCAAACATCCTTGTGACAGCATGTCAAAGTGAAAGTATACACCACAAGCTAAACCTGCAACATCTTAAAGACCTGAGGTCATGCACTCTGTACGTCTGTCTCTTCCTCACTTTACAGTGCCTGTCTTCTCTGATACGTTTCACTAGACAAGTCACCTGACAAAATGTGTTTCTTCCGGACGGGACAATAACCTCTTTGTGTCACAAGCACACACAACGTACGCACACATGAGCACACACACCTTCACAGCAGCAGTTCCATACCTACAGAACCAAAATGCCAAACAATATTTACTCCAAAATATACCTACAACGTCATACGGAATAGATAGCTTACTGTTTACGCCTGCATCAGTTTAACATTCCATGAGGCCAGCAGAATTCCATCCAGTCAAGCATGATAGTCCCTTTTCCTAGCCAAGTCCGAGCTGCGTTTACAAAACAATACAAAATACTCTTCCACCTATCTCATCTTCTCAATTGAATGCTGCTGCTGCAGTTTGCTACAATGAAAAGGCTATGGTCGACAGCAGCACTAGACTAGCTCCCTCTACAGCTGTTGGGAGTTTATGGGACGTTCTCATGCACTGCAGACTGAATCTAATGGAGCGTTTCAGTGTCCCTCTACTAAAACAGCTCAGACAGCTGTGGGGCTAGAGCTGGAGGCAGCCTTGGCAGAGTATAGTCACATATGTTAGACAGAGTACGCTATAGCAAGCCAAGTCAGGTAGAGCGCTCACATTGCTCACACTGCAGAGAATGACAACAGCACTACGCTAGCTCGCTAGCTCCTCTTAAAGCAGCAGAGACAGGAGATAGACGGAGGGGGTGAGAGAGAGAGAGCGAGAGAGAGAGAGAGATGGAGAGAGAGAGATATTCAGAGATCGAGAAAAGAACGACAGAGAAAGAAAGAAAGACAAAAATAGAGAAAACACAGCCAGAGGCAGACAGACAGACCAACCCATACATACGAGGACATAACAGACTACCAGACTAACAAACAGTATAGAGAGGTGTCACTTACATTCTTGAGTTTCCTACTGCAGTCAGCAACCCTGCTAGGAAGAGAGAGAGATGAGGAGGATCATAGGTTCCAGGTTAGAGAGCTGTCAAATGAGCTGCAACTTCTCCACACTGTAGTTATGGAATGACATACAAATGGAAAAACCCATCTGGGCTGAGAGAGAGGGAGGGAGGAGGGAGAAAGTGAGAGGGAGAAAGTGAGAGGGAGAGAGGGAGAGAGGGAGAGAGAGAGAGAGAGAGAGAGAGAGAGAGGGAGAAAGAGAGAGGGAGGGAGAGCGAGAGGAGCAACAAAGAGAGACAGAGAGAAGTACAGAGGGACAAGGGGAGAGAGAGTAGTTGCAAGAGAGAAAATAATAGTGTTTGGTGATCTCCAAACTCTCCAGCCTGACCCCGTTGCTGCAGCCTCAAGGTTGTTTGACCCCGTTGCTGCAGCCTCAAGGTTGTTTGGATGCAGGACAGAGAGGACAGAGTCACACATACACATGAACATTTAATTTTCCTTTCTCTGACACACAAATGGATGTGAGCACAAACACAGAGACAGACAGACACATACACACGGGCAGGAATGTTTGCCTTTCATGCTCTCACAAACTAAATAAGCCCTAAACCACGTGTCAGAATGGTGACATATTGAACTATATCTACAGGTCCTGTGTCTGTCTGGTGTGTGCATGCATTTGTGTGTGTGTCTGTGCGTGTGAGCCTCCGTTTGTGTGTGTGTGCACTAGTCAGCAGAGATCATAGGTCAACCTAGTGGGCTTGTTCAGCTCCCACACACTGTTCCATATCGTAATGACCTTTACAGGTCACCCAGGAGTTAAGAGTGTTACAGAACTACTCCCACATGAGTGGGATTATTGCGGAACTGTCAATCAAATGACTCATGTCCAAATCGTTAGTAGGTGGAAGCTTGTTCATGTGAGGAATGAAACACTTCCATTAGGTTACATGTCAATCTGCTTGTTCATATCTAACCCTTATTTTACCAGGTTGGCTGAGAACACTCTCTTTAACGACCTAGATAAGAGTTGCAGGAGAAAGGAGAGGGTTTTAATGAGCCAACTGGAAGCTGAGGATGATTTGGTAGCCAAGACACCAGGGATAACACCCCATACTCTTGCGACAAGTGCCATGGGATCATGTAGATTCACTAATCCTTATACCATATGGACCAGTTCATGCTTGGCTGTTTTGAGGTTGATGTAATTTGTAGATCAGGTATTCTGTGCAGCACCTAGCCCTGTCAGATCCAATTACTAATAGAAAGGCTCTATAGGAATTAGAAGATATTTTGAAGATATTCTGTTTGTTCCCAATTTCTGGCGGCTTTCATAAAGAGACATGTAAAGGTGATCCTTTTCACTGTGTACATGACCTCCCCTTGAGAGTACCACATTTGTTAGTTGGCAACAGAATACTAATACACTACATGACCAAAAGTATGTGGACACCTGCTCGTCGAACATCTCATTCCAAAATCATGGGCATTAATATGGAGTTGGTCCCCCCTTTGCTGCTATTACAGCCTCCACTGTTATGGGAAGGCTTTCCACTAGATGTTGGAACATTGCTGTGGGGACTTGCTTCTATTCAGTCACAAGAGCATTAGTGAGGTTGAGCACTGATGTTGGGGGGCGATTAGGCCTGGCTCGCAGTCGGCATTCCAATGAATCCCAAAGGTGTTCGATGAGGTTGAGGTCAGGGCTCTGTGCAGGCCAGTCAAGTTCTTCCACACCGATCTTGACAAACCATTTCTGTATGGACCTCACTTTGTGCACGGGGGCATTGTCATGCTGAAACAGGAAAGGGCCTTCCCCAAACTGTTTCCACAAAGTTGGAAGCACAGAATCATCTAGAATGTCATTGTGTGCTGTAGTGTTAAGATTTCCCTTCACTGGAACTAAAGGGCCTAACCCGAACCATGAAAAACAGTCCCAGACAAGTATTCCTTCTCCACCAAACTTTACAGTTGGCACTATGCATTTAGGCAGGTAGTGTCATCCTGGCATCTGCCAATAGATTCGTCCGTCGGACTGCCAGATGGTGAAGCGTGATTATCACTCCAGAGAAAACGTTTCCACTGCTCCAGAGTCCAATGGCGGCGAGCGTGACACCACTCTAGCCGACGCTTGGCATTGCACATGGTGATCTTAGGCTTGTGTGCGGCTGCTCGGCCATGGGAACCCATTTCATGGAGCTCCTGACGAACAGTTCTTGTGCTGACGTTGCTTCCAGAGGCAGTTTGGAACTCGGTAGTGAGCGTTGCAACTGATGACAGATGATTTTTACGCGCTTCAGCACTTGGCGGTCCTGTTTTGTGAGCTTGTAATAACAGCACTTACAGTTGACCGGGGCAGCTCTAGCAGGGCAGAAATTTGACAAACTGACTTGTTGGAAAGGTGGCATCCTATGACAGTGCCACGTTGAAAGTCACTGAGCTCTTCAGTAAGGCCATTCTACTGCCAATGTTTGTCTATGGACATTGTATGGCTGGGCTGTGGGCTCGATTTTATACACCTGTCAGCAACGGGTGTTGCTGAAATAGCCAAATCCACTAATTTGAAGGGGTGTCCACATACTTTTGTATATATAGCTAGTGTAGCTGATCCAGCAGAAAGCGGGAAGAGAAGCGAAGAGAGATTAAGAGAAAAATAGATTCTTAAAGAAAGAGCGAGAAATACAGTTGATAGGTGACACCAAAAGTCAGTTTCAGCGTCAGTTTCTCCACCTCCCTCTCCTCCAACAGAATGGCCCTGTGTCATTTCACCTTCCTCCCCTCCCTCTCTCCTTCCTTCCTCCTCTCCTCCTCTCGCTTGACTAAATAAACAGAGACAGGTCTCTTTTCTCTACGCTACCTTGATTACTTACATAACCACATCTAAAGGCTGTCTGAGAGAGAAGGCAATACAGATTCCACTAGGTATTAGATCACTGCCTGTGATATCAACCTCTCTCTCTCTCTCTCTATCAACCTCTCTCTCTCTCTCTCTCTCTCTCTCTCTCTCTCTCTCTCTCTCTCTCTCTCTCTCTCTCTCTCTCTCTCTCTCTCTCTCTCTCTCTCTCTCTCTCTCTCTCTCTCTCTCTCTCTCTCTCTCTCTCTCTCTCTCTCTCTCTCTCTCTCTCTCTCTCATATCTTGGAAATGGATCAGTTTCCATCAACATACTGACATATTTCAGGCCTTAGCTCATTGTGTGGAGTTGTCTCTTTATGCACCCCCATCCAAATCTGTTTTCTAGATATGAAGACACCTGTCATACCCTGAACACTAGGTCGTGTGGCAGGAGAAAAGGGTATAGCTGCACACTAAATCTAAGACAGTAACAAGGGCATATAAGTCGCAGTTTGACGTTTATCAGTTATTTTAATGCACAGCACTCACACTTCCCTTAGACCACACCTGAACTCTTCAAGGCATCATTTGTCATGATAAAACCAGTTGAGCCAACCCCAAGACCTGTTAAGTTTGACATTGCTCTGTCACAAAGTGAACCTCTCTACCTCTCCCCCTTTTATCACTCTCTAAATATCTCTCCTTCAGTCTCTCTCTCCTCTACCTCCCTGTCACTACCTTAGTATCTCACTCTACCTCTCTCTCTCTCTCCCCATCGCTCTCTCTCTCTCTCTCTCTCTCTCTCCCCGTCTCTCCCTCCGTCCCCGTTGTTCTCTCTCTCCCCGTCTCTCTCTCTCCCTCCGTCCCTGTCTCTACCCGTCTCTCTCTCCTTCATTCTCTCTCTCTCTCCCCCTCTCTCTCTCTCCCCCGTCCCTCTCTCTCCCGCTGTCTCTCTCTCTCCCCGTCTCTCTCTCTCCGTCTCTCTCGCTCTCTACTGACAGAGTAGCTCTGGCACCAGGACCTCTGGTGCCAGAGCTCCTCTGTAGCTCAGCTGGTAGAGCACGGCGCTTGTAACGCCAAGGTAGTGGGTTCGATCCCCGGGACCACCCATACACAAAAATGTATGCACGCATGACTGTAAGTCGCTTTGGATAAAAGCGTCTGCTAAATGGCATATTATTATTATTATTATAGGACAGTTGGGGGGGGGGGGGAACCTAGCAACACCTACAACTTCACAATCTCTGGATGTAGCATCCTGTAATATCTGGACAATGACCAGTTGTACCTAACAGATACTGCTTTGTTATGTTGCATACAGGAGAGTCACACTTCCACTGTACTGTCTTCCCGAGAGTTACTAATTACTGTACTGTTGATATAGCAGAGACACAGTGATGTAGAAAGACAAGCAAATGGATGGAAATAGATCAAACACATGGATGAAAATACAAAGACAGACAGACAGACAGACAGACAGACAGACAGATAGCACTGTATCTATGAAAAAGTATTTTGCTGCCTCAGGACCTGGACGACTTGCCTTAATAGAAAGAACCATGAATTCTGCTCTGAATCAGAGAATTCTACAGGAGAATGTCAGACCATCCGTCTGTGAGCTGAAGCTGAAGCGCAGCTGGGTCATGCAGCAAGACAATGATCCAAAACACACAATCAAGTCTACATGAAAATTGCTAAAAAGCAACAAATTGGAAGTTTTGGAATGGCCTAGTCAAAGTCCAGACCTAATCCCAATTGAGATGTTGTGGCAGGACTTGAAACGAGCAGTTCATGCTTGAAAACCCACATGTCACTGAGTTAAAGCAGTTCTGCATGGAAGAGTAGGCCAAAATTCCTCCACAGCGACTGATCAACAACTACAGGAAGCATTTGGTTGGAGTCATTGCAGCTAAAGGTGGCACAACCAGTTATTGAGTGTAAAGGGGCAATTACTTTTTCACACAGGGGAATTGGGTGTTGCATAACTTTGTTTATGAAATAAATATGTAATTGTTGTGTTATTTGTTCACTTATGTTCCCTTTATCTAATATTAGGTTTTGGTTGAAGATCTGATAAAATTCAGTATCACAAATATGCAAAAGTAGAGAAAATTAGAAAGGGGGGAAATACTTTTTCACAGCACTGTAGATAGATAGATAGATAGATAGATAGACATTCAGGCTGACAGATAGACAGACATTCAGGCTGAAAGACAGACAGACAGAACAACTGTTCAACCACCCTACTGACCACCTACTGGACAGTGAGCCAACCAGCCAGTCAGTCAACCAGCCAGCCTTTCAGTCAGCCAGAAGGGGAAGCAGGTGTGCATGATGTCTTACTTGGCATTGGGGCATGTAGAGGTGTCCTGCAGGTCCCCAGGGTCAAACAGCTGAGAGCCCTTCAGTCCCAGCTCCTCACAGCCACGCAGAAACACACTCAGGTTGTCCTGAAGGGAGAGAGAAGACACACTATTACTTAGAGAAGACACTCTATTACTTAGAGAAGACACTCCATTACTTAGAGAAGACACTCCATTACTTAGAGAAGACACTCCATTACTTAGAGAAGACACTCCATTACTTTGTGAAGACACGCCATTACTTAGTGAAGACACGCCATTACTTAGTGAAGACACGCCATTACTTAGTGAAGACACGCCATTACTTAGAGAAGACACGCCATTACTTAGTGAAGACACGCCATTACTTAGAGAAGACACGCCATTACTTAGAGAAGACACGCCATTACTTAGAGAAGACACTCCATTACTTAGAGAAGACACTCCATTACTTAGTGAAGACACGCCATTACTTAGAGAAGACACGCCATTACTTAGAGAAGACACTCCATTACTTAGTGAAGACACGCCATTACTTAGTGAAGACACGCCATTACTTAGAGAAGACACTCCATTACTTAGAGAAGACACTCCATTACTTAGTGAAGACACGCCATTACTTAGAGAAGACACGCCATTACTTAGTGAAGACACGCCATTACTTAGAGAAGACATGCCATTACTTAGAGAAGACACACTATTACTTAGAGAAGACACTCCATTACTTAGTGAAGACACGCCATTACTTAGAGAAGACACGCCATTACTTAGTGAAGACACGCCATTACTTAGAGAAGACACGCCATTACTTAGAGAAGACACACTATTACTTAGAGAAGACACTCCATTACTTAGAGAAGACACACTATTACTTAGAGAAGACACACTATTACTTAGAGAAGACACACTATTACTTAGAGAAGACACACTATTACTTAGAGAATACACTATTACTTAGAGAAAGGTCAATAGATAGAAGCAGAATACACTGAGGTTGTCCAGTGCAAATGCAAGCACACACACACACAAACACACCTCAGATAGAGGAAATATGATCTCAACAGTGTTTGTTCGTAGCAGGCTGCTAGTTCAACGACTTTCGCTTTCTCACAACAGACTTGCTCCTCAAATGTTCCTCACTGTCATCTCTCTCTCTCTCTCTCTCTCTCTCTCTCTCTCTCTCTCTCTCTCTCTCTCTCTCTCTCTCTCTCTCTCCTCTCTCTCTCTCTCTCTCTCTCTCTCTCTCTCTCTCTCTCTCTCTCTCTCTCTCTCTCTCTCTCTCTCTCTCTCTCTCTCTCTCTCTCTCTCTCTCTCTGCTGGGAGTGTTTGGTGCATGCTGGGAATTGTATGAGCGAGTGTTGTCTGGAGTTAGATCGCCTGTGTTTTCTTTCTTGTTGGTTTTCCTTTTTCTATGCAGAATTAAGGTTATTATATTTTTTTAGTGGTAGAATTAGGTATATTGTTTTTTTTGTTGGAATTGCCCTGGTTTTGGTGGGAATGGCGACCCACATGGGGACGCTGTCCCTGTCACTTCAGCACGACTTCAGGTGTGTTACTGAAGCTACTGTCACTGTGGAGGAGTTTCTGGTCGCCGTAGGAGAGAAGGTAGGCTATGAAAATGTTGCTTATGCATCACGGAAGAATAAAGCGGTGGTGTTTTTTCTATGAAATAACACATATAGAATCACGTAGTAACCAAATAAGTGTTAAACAAATCAAAATATATTTTATATTTGAGATTCTTCAAATAGCCACCCTTTGCCTTTGTCATGCCTGCTCCCGCTCCCCCTCCCTGGCGCTCGAGGGCGGCAGGCTGCCCATCATTACGCACACCTGTCACCATCGTTACGCACACCTGTCACCATCATTATGCACACCTGTCACCATCGTTACGCACACCTGTCACCATCGTTACGCACACCTGTCACCATCGTTACGCACACCTGTCACCATCGTTACGCACACCTGTCACCATCGTTACACGCAGCAGCACTTCATTGGACTCACCTGGACTTCATCACTGCTTAATTACCTCCCCTATATCTCTGCTCCTCAGTTTGATCCCCGTGTCTGCATTGATGTTGTTTTGTTTCTCTCGTCCAGACGCTGTTCTTGCTTTGTTTCATGTCTATTTATTATAAAATGTTCACTCCCTATACTTGCTTCTCGTCTCCCAGCGTCTGTCCTTACAGCCTTGATGACAGCTTTGCACACTCTTGGCATTCTCTCAACCAGCTACACCTGGAATGCTTTTCCAACAGTCTTGAAGGAGTTCCCAAATATGCTGAGCACTTGTTGGCTGCTTTTCCTTCACTCTGCGGTCTGACTCATCCCAAACCATCTCAATTGGGTTGAGGTCAGGGGATTGTGGAGGCCAGGTCATCTGATGCAGCACTCCATCACTATCCGTCTTGGTAAAATAGCCCTTACACAGCCTGGAGGTGTGTTGGGTCATTGTCCTGCTGAAAAACAAATTATAGTCCCACTAAGCCCAAACCAGATGGGATGGCGTATCGAAGCAGAATGTTGTGGTAGCCATGCTGGTTAAGAGTGCCTTGAATTCTAAATAAATCACAGACAGTGTCACCAGCAAAGCACCCCCACCTCCTCTGAACAGTTGATGTTGAGATGTGTCTGTGACTTGAACTCTGTGAAGCCTTTATTTGGGCTGCAATTTCTGAGGCTGGTAACTCTAATGGACTTTTCCCCTGCAGCAGAGGTAACTCTGGGTCTTCCATTCCTGTGGCGGTCCTCATGAGAGCCAGTTTCATCATAGCGCTTGATGGGTTTTGCGACTGCACTTGAAGTTCTTGAAATGTTCCGTATTGACTGACCTTCATGTCTTAAAGTAATGATGGACTGTCATTTCTATTTGCTTATTTGAGCTGTTCTTGCCATAATATGGACTTGGTCTTTTACCAAATAGGGCTATCTTCTGTATACACCCCTTACCTTGTCACAACACAACTGATTAGCTCAAACGCATTAAGAAGGAAAGAAATTCCACAAATTAACTTTGAAGCTGGTTGAGAGAATGCCAAGAGTGTGCAAAGCTGTCATCAAGGCAAAGGGTGGCTATTTGAAGAATCTCAAATATAAAATCTACTTTAATTTGTTTAACACTTTTTTGGTTACTACATGATTCCATGTGTTATTTCATAGTTTTGATGTCTTCACTACTATTCTACAATGTAAAAAATTTGGTGACCACGGATGACGGTGAGATGCGCCAACATGCTGCGGATTTCTACTCTGCCCTCTATAAGGCGGAGGATTGTGATCCTTTGTGTGCTGAACAGTTGTTACATGGACTTCCTCAATTGGGCCCTGAGCAGAGAGCTGCTTTGGACTCTGACATTACTCTGCAGGAGCTGTCCACTGCAGTTATGCAGCTCTCGTCAGGCCCCTGGCATCGATGGTTTACCATCTGATTTCTATAAGCACTTTTGGGGGTCTATTGGGGGGGATTTTTATGAAGTGGTATGTGAATCTTTTCATGAGGGTTCTCTTCCTGTATCCTGTCAACGTGCTGTGTTTTCATTGTTGCCAAAAAAAAGGGGGATTTGGCTCTTTTAAAAACTGGCGACCTGTTGCATTGCTGTGTGCAGAATTTAAAGTTATATCTAAGTGCCTCTCAAACAGGTTGAAAGAATATCTGGGGCTGTTGGTCCACAAGGACCAGTCTTACTGTGTACCTGACCGCTCTATTGTTGATTATTTGTTTATAATAAGAGATGTTTTAGACATTTGTAAACTGTCTGATTTGAATGTGGGTTTGATTTCTTTGGATCAGGAGAAGGCTTTTGACCGTGTGGACCACCAGTACTTGTTCAAAACAATGAAAGCCTTTGGGTTTGGGGATGTTTTTTTTGTCTTGGATGAGTTTACTGTATGTTGTGTCCTCATGTATGGTGAAGATGGGGGGTGGTTTGAGCAGCCCCATCCCTGTCCAAAGGGGTATTAGGCAGGATGCCCAATTTCAGGACAGTTATATTGTCTGGCAATTTAACCAATGCTTTGTTTTTTAAGAGCGAGGCTTACTGGTTTCTCTGTGCCTGGGGTTATGAAGGATCCCACGATAGCACTGTCTGCGTATGCAGATGACGTGTTTTTATTACAGGATGTTAAGGTTCTCTCAAATGCTTTAAAGGTGTATGAGGGGGCCTCCTCAGCTAGAGTTAATTGGGAAAAGAGTAAATCGCTGTGGGCAAGTCAGCTTCAGATAGGGTCCGCTCCACGGTTACCAGGGAGGATTCAGTGGGGCAGAGATGGGATGAAGACTTTGGGGGGTTTTCTAGGCTCTGATGTCTTTCAAAAAAAGAACTTCGAGGGTGTAGTGAAAAAGGTGTGTGCCAGATTGTCTAGGTGGAAATGGGTGCTCCCCTAGCTGTCTTATAGGGGAAGGGTGCTGGTAGCCAATAACCTAGCCGCCTCTACCCTGTGGCACAGACTAATGATTTTACAGATTTTACAGCGGAGCAGATCGTTGGAGGAGCTGGGAGAAAGAACAGGGATCTGATCATCTCGCCTACTGAGGAAGGTCGTAGCTGAGGTCTGCGATTCCTTGCCAGTACTTCATTGGCAGTATGTGACTGATACTTCCAATTCTGATCAGTGGATGGAGGGTCTGGATTATGTGTTCCCTGCGCTTAATGTTAGTGCTGCGGCGGGGGCATTAGAGGAGGACGTGGGGATGCTGCTTTCGATACCCCGGAGCTGGGGGAGTTCAAGGCGGTGGGAAAGAAGGCAATGTACATAATATGTGTAAAAGTGTCCCGTGCTTCTTCCCTGGAAGGGGTAAAATCGATGCGGTGGGCGGGTGTGTTTGGTCCAGGTGCCTCCCCAAAAGGCTGTTGGCGTTCTTTATATAAACTGCCTATTGATAAGAGGACAGCTGACCTCCAATGGAGGATAATACATGGAGCTATAGCCACCAATATGCATCTGGTACACCTGGATCCTACTGTTGGGAAGGGGTGTCCATTCTGTGCTGAGTCTGAAAATCTGGCACATCTGTTCATACAGTGTCCCGGGTTGGACGGGATGATTGACCTGATCACCAGTTGGTTCTCAGCTCTGGGAGAGGTTCTCTCTTCCCAACTGTTTATATTTGGGCAAAAGTACAGGTTCAGTCAAAGGGGTGTAGTTATTTTGCTTAACTTTGTGTCAGGGGCAGCTAAATTAGCAATTTGGAAGATGCGAAAAAACAGTATTCGGGGACAGGGGTCTGTGGATGTGGTGGGAATGGTGGAGGGGCTGTTGGCAGCGAGACTGAGGGTTGTTTATGAGTATATGGGTTATTCAGAGGCTGCTGTGTTTAGTTACTGTGGAGGAAGATTTGGTGTTGTGTTTTTAATTGATGTTTAACAATGTTTTCTCCCCCCCCTCTCTGTTTCCTCTTTCCCCCTATCTCTCTCTCTCACACATTTGGCAGGAAGTGCAGCTCAGTTTCCACCTCCTTTTGTGGGCAGTGTGCACATAGCCTGTCTTCTCTTGAGAGCCAGGTCTGCCTACGGCGGCCTTTCTCAATAGCAAGGCTATGCTCACTGAGTCTGTACATAGTCAAAGATTTCCTTAATTTTGGGTCAGTCACAGTGGTCAGGTATTCTGCCACTGTGTACTCTCTGTTTAGGGCCAAATAGCATTCTGGTTTTCTCTGTATTTTTGTAAATTCTTTCCAATGTGTCAAGTAATCTCTCTCTCTCTCTCTCTCTCTCTCTCTCTCTCTCTCTCTAAGAAGAAGAAGAAGAAGAATGTAGCTTAGCAGTGGGTGCTATCATTGGGTATGATAGCATAAAATCAGCCTCAAGGATGAATAGCGCTGTAGTGATATTCTTAGATTCCATTGAAAAGGTGAATACGATAGTTGAGAGTGGTATTGTGTTGCGGGAGACACAGACGTCGGTATTTCCTCTTATGAATCCGGCGAAGAAAGTTATACTTTCTAACGTGCCACCATTTGTTAAAGATGAAGTGTTGGACCGAGAGTTATCTCGTCATGGTCAACTTGTATCTACAATAAAGAAGGTTATTTTTGGATGCAAATCTCCTTTCCTGAAACATGTCGTGTCTCATAGCAGACAAGTGCATATGATTTTAAAGAAGGACACTGACAAACTGAATTTAGCGTTCAGTTTTAAGATTGATGGAGCCTGGTAGCAGCTCTAGTGCTGGTGCAGCTAATGCACCAACACGAAGGGATGAACATTCTAAGGGTGCAGGGGAAGGGAGAAGGTGGGCAGATGTGGTTGGGAAAGTAGGAAAGGAAAGCAGTGTGGCTACGGGGGCAATTGTGGTAGATCAGAACAAAGAGGGAGGGGAAACAGTCGGTGAGATTGTGACTGCGGTCGCTGAGGTGAAAAAAATTGGATTGGGGTGGTTGAAATGGTGGAAGGGAGGATGAGGAGATGGCGTTGGTTGGGCCCCTTGTAGCTCAGTTGGTAGAGCATGGCGCTTGCAATGCCAGGGTTGTGGGTTTGATTCCCACGGGGGGCCAGTATGAAAATGTATGCACTTACTAACTGTAAGTCGCTCTGGATAAGAGCGTCTGCTAAATGACTAAAATGTAAATGTAAAAATGTTGTTGTTGTGCACACTATTATTGTTAACAATGTGGTTGGCTCTGCACTGTGGCATCGGGTGTCAGTTTTAGAGCCACCAACTGGCCTTCTGGCTAAGATACAGGCGATTATTGTAGATTTATTTTGGGATAAATATCATTGGGTTCCACAAATTGTTTTGTATTTGTCAAAAGAGAGGGGGGACAAGGTCTTGTACATCTTGCTAGAAGGGCTGCTGCTTTCCGGTTTCAGTTTATTCAAAGGTTGCTTTATGGACTGGAAAATGTGGTTTGGAGAGGGGTGGCAGGTCTTGTATTACAGCAGGTTGGGGATTAGGTTTAAAGAATGCTTTATTTTTGGTTGATAGTAGCCAGATTTCTAGGGAGGGAGTACCTCTGTTTTACAGAGGCCTTCTTAGGGTGTGGAGCATAATGAAGGTGTCCAGACGCACTTCAGCGGAGTCAGTGCATTGGCTGTTGGAGGAACCTCTGGTGTATGGGGCAAGACTGGATTGTACAACTGCAGCTGTTCCAGATTTCTCCAAGATTCTGGTGAAGGGCAAAATCATCACCTTAAAACAGTTAATGGCCATGGCTCGGCCCACCTTAATGGATGGAAGACGGGTGGCTGAACATTTGGGGGTGAGGTCGGAAAGGATTGTTGGACAACTGCTGGGAAGCTGCAGGAAGGCTCTGTCAGCAGAAGAGTGGGTATGCTTAATAGCCACAAGAAGAAGGTACAAGATGAAAACGTTTCATTTCCAAGACTAGGGATTACACCCAATATCCCAGAGTCAGAAAGGAAGGCGTTATTACTGGATTTGAGAGGGTTGGAAGAGGTGGGTTTGGATGAGGTGAATGGGAAAGACTTATATAGGGTGTGTGTGTCAAGGTGTTGAATAAAAAATAGAAAAGACACTCCATGGAGGGTAAAATTAGGCATTGATGACAAGGTAAAGTCAGCATGGAGAGCACTGTACAAGCCTCCGTTACAAAAGGGTATTGGTGATATGCAATGGAGGGTTTTGCATGGCATCATTGCAGTTAATGCTTTTGTATCTGTTATTAACTCAGATGTTGGAGATGGATGTCCTTTTTGTAATATAAGAGAAACAATTTTTCACTGTTTTATGGAGCTTGAGGGGATAAAGCCTCTCTTGGAAATGCTGGAGACTTTGTTTAAAGCTGTAGCGGAGATTTTCAATAACACTGTTTTTATTTTGGGGTTTCAATATAGTAAAGCAACAGAAAATAAAATGTCAACTGTTACATTTTATTTTGGGACAAGCTAAGATGTCAATTTTTCTGAGCGGAAACATAAGATAGACACAGGATATGGGCAGGATGTAAGATGTGTTTTTAAAGGATTAGTGAAAGCGAGAATAAAAGTGGATTTTGAGTTCTCGGCTGTAAAAGATCTCCCATTGTTTGAGGAGAAATGGGCTTATGAAAATTCTCTCTCTCTCTCTGTCTGTCTGTGTCTCCCATACAGAGCTTGCCAGGTGTCCCGCAGTCCTTTGTTCTGTCAGTGCAACCTGACCCTGCGAAGGCTCCTGTCCTCCTCTCCAGTTCCCAGCCTCTCTCACTCTCTTGTTCTCCCTCTCTCTACACACACGCATATGCACGCACGCACATGCACACACAGCTGGAATCCCCCCCATCCCTCTGGCTTCCTGTACATTTGGGAGAGTCCCATCTCTGCTACCATGGAGAGGAGACCCCACCCATAGACACACACACACATACAGAGGGTGTGAATGGATACTGCTCTGCCAGCAGGATATACGTAAAAGACAATCAGCAAGATAGTAGCAAAAATATTTCTCAAAATATTGAGCAATTGGTAATATTCAGTGACATCAACTTCTCCCAAATCAGCACTGCAAAAACACTGATACAAAATATTGACATGCATTTCAAAATCTGCAACGTTTTGCTCTTCCCATCTACATGTTCCATATCTATACACTATATATACAAAAGTATTTGGACACCCCTTCAAATTAGTGGATTCGGCTATTTCAGCCACACCTGTTGATGACAGGTGTATAAAATCGAGCACACACCCATGTAATCTCCATTGACAAACATTGGCAGTAGAATGGCCTTACTGAAGAGCTCAGTGACTTTCAACGTGGTACCGTCATAGGATGCCACCTTTCCAACAAGTCAGTTCGTCAAATTTCTGCCCTGCTAGAGCTGCCCCGGTCAACTGTAAGTATTGTTATTGTGAAGTGGAAAGTCTAGGAGCAACAACGACTCAGCCGCAAAGTGGTTGGCCACACAAGCTCAAAAGAACGGGACCGCCAAGTGCTGAAGTGCGTAGCGCGTAAAAATAGTATTTCCTTGGTTGCAACACTCACTACCGACTTCCAAACTGCCTCTGGAAGCAACGTCAGCACAATAACTGTTCTTCGGGAGCTTCAAAAATGGGTTTCCATGGCCGAGCAGTCGCACACAAGCCTAAGATTACCATGCGCAATGCCAAGCGTCAGCTGGAGTGGTGTAAAGCTCGTCTATCTGGCAGTCAGATAGACGAATCTGGGTTTGGCGGATGCCAGGAGAACGCTACCTGCCCGAATGCATAGTGCCAACTGTAAAGTTTGGTGGAGGAGTAATAATGGTCTGGGGCTGTTTTTCATGGTTCGTGCTAGGCCCCTTAGTTCCAGTGGGAAATCTTAATGCTACAGCACACAATGACATTCTAGACAATTCTGTGCTTCCAACTTTGTGGCAACAGTTTGGGGAAGGCCCTTTCCTGTTTCAGCATGACAATGCCCTCGTGCACAAAGCGAGGTCCATACAGAAATGGTTTGTCGAGATTGGTGTGGAAGAACTTGACTGGCCTGCACAGAACCCTGACCGCAACCCCATCGAACACCTTTGGGATGAATTGGATTGCCAACTGCGAGCCAGGCCTAATCGCCCAACATCAGTGCCCGATGTCACTTATGCTCTTGTGGCTCAATGGAAGCAAGTTCCCGCAGCAATGTTCCAACATCTAGTGGAAAGCCTTTCAAGAAGAGTGGAGGCTGTTATAGAAGCAAAGGGGGGACCAACTCCATATTAATTTTGGAATGAGATGTTTGACGAGCAGGTGTCCACATACTTTTGATCATGTAGTGTACCTTTGGGCATGTGTAAATATGTTCTAATATCCCTTTATCTGTCTCTTCTTGAAAACATGTTGAAAAAAGTATTTCACCTTAAATTCCTATTACTAACAACTCAAAGAATAACTTTTTTTCAACTTTATGTTTATTTAGGTAAAAAAACAGAGCTCTACCTATTCCAGATACTAATAAGCATGCACCCATTAAGACAGTGCTGCCCAACCCTCTTCGTGGGTTTTCAGTCCAAACAATAATTTAACACACCTGATTCTACTTATTAGCTGCTCAACAAGACCGTAACTAGCTGAATCAGATAAGCTAAATTAGGGTTGGACTGAAAACCTACAGGACAGTAGATCTCCAGGAAGAGGGTTGGGCAGCCCTGCATTAAGACAATGCCTGTAAAAACGGTTAAATCCCAGTGGACTGATGAGGAATTGAAAAATTGTATGGTTGAGAGGGATGAGGCAAAATACACATGCGGAGATCATCCGTTCACCCACACCGCGTCTCACAAAGACACAGCGGTTGGAACCAAACATCTCAAATTTGGACTCCAGACCAAAGGACAAATTTCCACCGGTCTAATGTCCATTGCTTGTGTTTCTTGGCCCAAGCAAGTCTCTTCTTATTATTGGTGTCCTTTAGTACTGCTTTCTTTGCAGCAATTCGACCATGAAGGCCTGATCCACACAGTCTCCTCTGAACAGTTGATGTTGAGATGTGTCTGTGACTTGAACTCTGTGAAGCAGAGTGGTGCATCCTCCTGAGTGGCGCAGTGGTCTAAGGAACTGCATTGCAGTGCTAGCTGTGCCACTAGAGATCCTGGTTCGAATCCAGGCTCTGTCGTAGCCGGCCGCGACCTGGAGACCCATGGGGCGGCGCACAATTGGCCCAGCGTCGTCCAGGGTAGGGGAGGGAATGGCTGGCAGGGATGTAGCTCAGTTGGTAGAGCATGGCATTTGCAACGCCAGGGTTGTGGGTTCGATTCCCGTATGAAAAATAAATAAAAATGTATGCACTCACTAACTGTAAGTCGCTCTGGATAAGAGTGTCTGCTAAATGACTAAAATGTAAATGGAAGCATTTATTTGGGCTGCAATATCTGAGACTGGTAACTCTAATGAACGTATCCTCTGCAGCAGAGGTAACTCTGGGTCTTCCATTCCTGTGGCGGTCCTCATGAGAGCCAGTTTCATCAAAAATAGTAACAATAAAGAAAAACCCTTGAATGAGTAGGTGTTCTAAAACCTTTGACCGGTAGTGTATATAGTAGTGCAATACCCTCAAAATGGTTTTCTTTCATTTCAAAATGATCCAGGTTCTTCCACCATGTTTCCCACATATTCAGACTAGGTTTTGAGATAATATATGACAAAGTGCAATTTTTTATTACTATTATAGGCATTACTTTATAGGCAACCTTAATTCTGAATATTGATGAATTGACCCAATGGGTCAGGAAATGTGGTTTAACCAATTTACTGTATGTTGCCTAACATAGTGTTGTCAACTATTCAATCATATTTTCACCAAAATAAGCATTTTTTTATACAAATTAAATGTACCCTATTCTTAGTCCACCATACTTTTTGCTGACATATTAACCACCTTTGTGCACATTTGTTGTTTTTTGTTGCTTTTTAGCCTTTTTACATTTTAACCATTTATTTTCATATTCCTACTCTTCAAGGTCTCTAACAGGACTGGTGCAATATGAACCCCTCACCAACTGAATTCCTGCCTTTTATCCCACATCTTTGGTGACTGATTTTGAGTTTTCTTACAGCCCTCAAACTGGGCAAAGTTAGAGAGCCACAACACTGAACTGCAGCAACCCAAAATGATACAAGTTATGTAATGGATGCAGGAGGGATAAGGGGTTTTAACCAATCAAGTACAAGTGAAAATTTATTTCATATCCACTTCTGAATCCATTGTCAAAACATGCCTTAACAGACGATTGAGAATAGGGTTAAAGGGATATGGGGAAATGAATGATTTAAATAAGGTTGTTTCCACTTAGAGAAATCCATATACTGAAATCTTCAAATATACTTCACCAAGCACACTACAACCAAAACCTCCTTGACAATTCCAAACTATTCGCTTACAACTTGGGGGAGGTTGACTGGCTATGCAGCGCCCAGTAAGAATGTGCTTTGAGTTTGCAAATGGCTCACCAATCATTGACGGTAATGAAGTGAATACAGTAGGCCTTCCATTGGCCAGAGACTTCCCTGTTGCCATTTACCATAGCTGCATTACATTGGAGGGATTCCATTTTAAAAGCTTGTAGTAGGGATAGATGAATGTATTGTTGGCAGGGGGAAGAATAAAGAAAGAAGAAGAGGAGGATGGAAAGGATTTGTAAAGGGTTTAGGAGGGCAAACAAGACCAGTTAAATACAGACATGAGGAGGCCAAACTAAACTAGTTAAGTCCAGTAGAATCCATTAAAAACCAGTTAGCCACAGAGGTCTGGCACAATATGGTGGGTTTAAAAAGGATGCTTTTAATAAAAAGTGGAGGCTGGGTGGAGACATTGTGAAATCACACTTTCATGTTTTTCAATTTCCTATTGTGAGTAACGGGTTGGTTATGTTTAATAATGCCTGCATTGCTTATATATGCTTAACTAATGGATTATAAAGAGTCTGTTCATGATCAATAAGTGTGTTGTTAAGCATAACTTCATGTTGGTTTAGTTTACTATGTGTGATTTAGGGGACACAGTGCCTTAAAAGTAGACTCAGCAAAGCACAAATAAACAGCAGTGGGTCAAATTCCACAACAACTAACAACTAAAAGTGTTGAAGCGCGAGGCTTAACTATGGTATATCCAGTAGTCAGTAAACAATAAACCAAGAACAGCAAAGAAACTGAAGGAAGAGGAGAAAACAAGAAGAAAAACGGATATAATAGTTCCAGACAACCCAAACCATCACACTGCTGCTGCTCCCAAACCATCCCCCTCCACACTGCTGCTGCTCCCAAACCATCTCCCTCCACACTGCTGCTGCTCCCAAACCATCTCCCTCCACACTGCTGCTGCTCCCAAACCATCTCATTCCACACTGCTGCTGCTCCCAAACCATCTCCTTCCACACTGCTGCTGCTCCCAAACCATCTCCCTCCACACTGCTGCTGCTCCCAAACCATCTCCCTCCACACTGCTGCTGCTACCAAACCATCTCCCTCCACACTGCTGCTGCTCCCAAAGCATCTCCCTCCACACTGCTGCTGCTCCCAAACCATCTACCTCCACACTGCTGCTGCTCCCAAAGCATCTCCCTCCACAGTGCTGCTGCTCCCAAACCATCTCCCTCCACACTGCTGCTGCTCCCAAACCATCTCCCTCCACACTGCTGCTGCTCCCAAAGCATCTCCCTCCACACTGCTGCTGCTCCCAAAGCATCTCCCTCCACACTGCTGCTGCTCCCAAACCATCTACCTCCACACTGCTGCTGCTCCCAAAGCATCTCCCTCCACAGTGCTGCTGCTCCCAAACCATCTCCCTCCACACTGATGCTGCTACCAAACCATCTCTCTCCACACAATAAAATTCCTCGCCCGATGGCAAGAATAACAGAAACGTAAACAAACAACATGCGGACAGAGGTCCAAACAGAGGAAATATTAGTGACATGGGTCTGTGTATGTGCATGTATGTGTAGGGGAAACCACTTGACAAACCCATGTCCAGCATGCGTCTTGTACAATAACATACTACATGTATGTGTGTTTGTGTGTTTGAACCGTTTGTGCATGTGTGTGTGTGTGGTAGGGGGGTCACTGGTAGAGGAAACTGGGTGGAGGCCGCAGCTGAGATGATTGACAGAGACCTCTTGTAATGGAGGGCTCTTGATGGCAGACACTGATGTCTACATCAACACACACAGTGCTACAGCCACTGCCCTCCCCCCCAGACACCAAAATAATGGACAACGGTCAGAGAAAACCAAGCACGATAACACATGCAGACTTAAAGAGACATCCGCTGAGAACTCCATTCCTCTGGTCGTAAGACAATATTTCCCCAACAGAACTAAAACAGTAAAAAAACTATTCGGAGTGAATTGATATGAAGCATGAAGTACATCAAATCAAATCGTATTTGTCACATGCGCCGAATACAACAGACCTTACAGTGAAATGCTTACTTACGAGCCCTTAACCAACAATGCAGTTTTAAGAAAGAATACCAAAAAAAAAATCACACTAAATATACAATATAAAATAATACGAAATAAAAGTAAAAAATTATTAAAGAGCAGTAGTAAAAATAACAATAGCGAGGCTATATACAGGGGGTACCGGTACCGAGTCAATGTGCGGAGGCACTGGTTAGTAATTGAGGTAATATGTACATGTAGGTAGAGTTATTAAAGTGACTATGCATATATAATAAACAGAGAGTAGCAGCAACGTAAAAGAGGGGGGGGTAGCCATTTGATTAGATGTTCAGGAGTCTTATGGCTTGGGGGTAGAAGCTGTTTAGAAGCCTCTTGGACCTAGACTTGGTGCTCCGGTACCGCTTGCTGTGCGGTAACAGAGAGAACAAGGGTGGCTGGAGTTTTTGACAATTTTTAGGGCCTTCCTCTGACACCGCCTGGTATAGAGGTCCTAGATGGCAGGAAGGTTTTTTATAAATATATATGTTTTTATTGGGTGTAGATCAGCTTTAATATTGCAGATAGATTGTAACTTCCATCAATGTAATTGTCTGCATCACTTCCAATCCCCCATGTTTTTTTTCTTTTCGCAAATATATACACATACAGTGGGGAAAAAAAGTATTTAGTCAGCCACCAATTGTGCAAGTTCTTCCACTTAAAAAGATGAGAGAGGCCTGTAATTTTCATCATAGGTACACGTCAACTATGACAGACAAAATGAGAAAAAAAGTTCCAGAAAATCACATTGTAGGATTTTTAATGCATTTATTTGCTAATTATGGTGGAAAATAAGTATTTGGTCAATAACAAAAGTTTCTCAATACTTTGTTATATACCCTTTGTTGGCAATGACACAGGTCAAACGTTTTCTGTAAGTCTTCACAAGTTTTTCACACACTGTTGCTGGTATTTTGGCCCATTCCTCCATGCAGATCTCCTCTAGAGCAGTGATGTTTTGGGGCTGTCGCTGGGCAACACGGACTTTCAACTCCCTCCAAAGATTTTCTATGGGGTTGAGATCTGGAGACTGGCTAGGCCACTCCAGGACCTTGAAATGCTTCTTACAAAGCCACTCCTTCGTTTTCCGGGCGGTGTGTTTGGGATCATTGTCATGCTGAAAGACCCAGCCACATTTCATCTTCAATGCCCTTGCTGATGGAAGGAGGTTTTCACTCAAAATCTCACGATACATGGCCCCATTCATTCTTTCCTTTACACGGATCAGTCATCCTGGTCCCTTCGCAGAAAAACAGCCCCAAAGCATGATGTTTCCACCCCCATGCTTCACAGTAGGTATGGTGTTCTTTGGATGCAACTTTGTCCTCCAAACACGACAACTTGAGTTTTTACCAAAAAGTTTTATTTTGGTTTCATCTGACCATATGACATTCTCCCAATCCTCTTCTGGATCATCCAAATGCACTCTAGCAAACTTCAGACGGGCCTGGACATGTACTAGCTTAAGCAGGGGGACACGTCTGCCACTGCAGGATTTGAGTCCCTGGCGGCGTAGTGTGTTACTGATGGTAGGCTTTGTTACTTTGGTCCCAGCTCTCTGCAGGTCATTCACTAGGTCCCCCGTGTGGTTCTGGGATTTTTGCTCACCGTTCTTGTGATCATTTTGACCCCACGGGGTGAGATCTTGCGTGGAGCCCCAGATCGACGGAGATTATCAGTGGTCTTGTATGTCTTCCATTTCCTAATAATTGCTCCCACAGTTGATTTATTCAAACCAAGCTGCTTACCTATTGCAGATTCAGTCTTCCCAGCCTGGTGCAGGTCTACAATTTTGTTTCTGGTGTCCTTTGACAGCTCTTTGGTCTTGGCCATAGTGGAGTTTGGAGTGTAACTGTTTGAGGTTGTGGACAGGTGTCTTTTATACTGATAACAAGTTCAAACGGGTGCCATTAATACAGGTAACAAGTGGAGGACAGAGGAGCCTCTAAAAGAAGAAGTTACAGGTCTGTGAGAGCCAGAAATCTTGCTTGTTTGTAGGTGACCAAATACTTATTTTCCACCATAATTTGCTAATAAATTCATTAAAAATCCTACAATGTGATTTTCTGGATTTTTCTTTTCTCAATTTGTCTGTCATAGTTGACGTGTACCTATGATGAAAATTACAGGCCTCTCTCATCTTTTTAAGTGGGAGAACTTGCACAGTTGGTGGCTGACTAAATACTTTTTTTCCCCACTGTACATATACATACAGTGGGGAGAACAAGTATTTGATACACTGCCGATTTTGCAGGTTTTCCTACTTACAAAGCATGTAAAAAAAATCCAGAAAAAATCCAGAAAATCACATTGTATGATTTTTAAGTAGTTAATTTGCATTTTATTGCATGATATAAGTATTTGATCACCTACCAACCAGTAAGAATTCCAGCTCTCACAGACCTGTTAGTTTTTCTTTAAGAAGCCCTCCTGTTCTCCACTCATTACCTGTATTAACTGCACCTGTTTGAACTCGTTACCTGTATAAAAGACACCTGTCCACACATTGTATGATTTTTAAGTAATTAATTTGCATTTTATTGCATGACATAAGTATTTGATACATCAGAAAAGCAGAACTTAATATTTGGTACAGAAACCTTTGTTTGCAATTACAGAGATCATACGTTTCCTGTAGGTCTTGACCAGGTTCGCACACACTGCAGCAGGGATTTTGGCCCACTCCTCCATACAGCCCTTCTCCAGATCCTTCAGGTTTCGGGGCTGTCGCTGGGCAATACGGACTTTCAGCTCCCTCCAAAGATTTTCTATTGGGTTCAGGTCTGGAGACTGGCTAGGCCACTCCAGGACCTTGAGATGCTTCTTACGGAGCCACTCCTTAGTTGCCCTGGCTGTGTGTTTCGGGTCGTTGTCATGCCCTCTTACAGAGGGAAGGAGGTTGTTGGCCAAGATCTCACGATACATGGCCCCATCCATCCTCCCCTCAATACGGTGCAGTCGTCCTGTCCCCTTTGCAGAAAAGCATCCCCAAAGAATGATGTTTCCACCTCCATGCTTCACGGTTGGGATGGTGTTCTTGGGGTTGTACTCATCCTTCTTCTTCCTCCAAACACGGCGAGTGGAGTTTAGACCAAAAAGCTCTATTTTTGTCTCATCAGACCACATGACCTTCTCCCATTCCTCCTCTGGATCTTCCAGATGGTCATTGGCAAACTTCAGACGGGCCTGGACATGTGCTGGCTTGAGCAGGGGGACCTTGCGTGCGCTGCAGGATTTTAATCCATGACGGCGTAGTGTGTTACTAATGGTTTTCATTGAGACTGTGGTCACAGCTCTCTTCAGGTCATTGACCAGGTCCTGCTGTGTAGTTCTGGGCTGATCCCTCACCTTCCTCATGATCATTGATGCCCCACGAGGTGAGATCTTGCATGGAGCCCCAGACCGAGGGTGATTGACCGTCCTCTTGAACTTCTTCCATTTTCTAATAATTGCGACAACAGTTGTTGCCTTCTCACCAGGCTGCTTGCATATTGTCCTGTAGCCCATCCCAGCCTTGTGCAGGTCTACAATTTTATCCCTGATGTCCTTACACAGCTCTCTGGTCTTGGCCATTGTGGAGAGGTTGGAGTCTGTTTGATTGAGTGTGTGGACAGGTGTCTTTTATACAGGTAATGAGTTCAAACAGGTGCAGTTAATACAGGTAATGAGTGGAGAACAGGAGGGCTTCTTAAAGAAAAACTAAAAGATCTGTGAGAGCCGGAATTCTTACTGGTTGGTAGGTGATCAAATACTTATATCATGCAATAAAATGCAAATTAACTACTTAAAAATCATACAATGTGATTTTCTGGATTTTTTCTGGATTTTTTTTACATGCTTTGTAAGTAGGAAAACCTGCAAAATAGGCAGTGTATCAAATACTTGTTCTCCCCACTGTATCTATATACAGTGGGGGAAAAAAGTATTTAGTCAGCCACCAATTGTGCAAGTTCTCCCACTTAAAAAGATGAGAGAGGCCTGTAATTTTCATCATAGGTACACGTCAACTATGACAGACAAATTGAGATTTTTTTTCTCCAGAAAATCACATTGTAGGATTTTTTATGAATTTATTTGCAAATTATGGTGGAAAATAAGTATTTGGTCACCTACAAACAAGCAAGATTTCTGGCTCTCACAGACCTGTAACTTCTTCTTTAAGAGGCTCCTCTGTCCTCCACTCGTTACCTGTATAAAAGACACCTGTCCACAACCCCAAACAGTCACACTCCAAACTCCACTATGGCCAAGACCAAAGAGCTGTCAAAGGACACCAGAAACAAAATTGTAGACCTGCACCAGGCTGGGAAGACTGAATCTGCAATAGGTAAGCAGCTTGGTTTGAAGAAATCAACTGTGGGAGCAATTATTAGGAAATGGAAGACATACAAGACCACTGATAATCTCCCTCGATCTGGGGCTCCACGCAAGATCTCACCCCGTGGGGTCAAAATGATCACAAGAACGGTGAGCAAAAATCCCAGAACCACACGGGGGACCTAGTGAATGACCTGCAGAGAGCTGGGACCAAAGTAACAAAGCCTACCATCAGTAACACACTACGCCGCCAGGGACTCAAATCCTGCAGTGCCAGACGTGTCCCCCTGCTTAAGCCAGTACATGTCCAGGCCCGTCTGAAGTTTGCTAGACTGCATTTGGATGATCCAGAAGAGGATTGGGAGAATGTCATATGGTCAGATGAAACCAAAATATAACTTTTTGGTAAAAACTAAACTAGTCGTGTTTGGAGGACAAAGAATGCTGAGTTGCATCCAAAGAACACCATACCTACTGTGAAGCATGGGGGTGGAAACATCATGGGGGCTGTTTTTCTGCAAAGGGACCAGGATCATGGGGGCTGTTTTTCTGCAAAGGGACCAGGACGACTGAACCATGTAAAGGAAAGAATGAATGGGGCCATGTATCGTGAGATTTTGAGTGAAAACCTCCTTCCATCAGCAAGGGCATTGAAGATGAAACGTGGCTGGGTCTTTCAGCATGACAATGATCCCAAACACACCGCCCGGGCAACGAAGGAGTGGCTTCGTAAGAAGCATTTCAAGGTCCTGGAGTTGCCTAGCCAGTCTCCAGATCTCAACCCCATAGAAAATCTTTGGAGGGAGTTGAAAGTCCGTGTTGCCCAGCGACAGCCCCAAAACATCACTGCTCTAGAGGAGATCTGCATGGAGAAATGGGCCAAAATACCAGCAACAGTGTGTGAAAACCTTGTGAAGACTTACAGAAAACGTTTGACCTGTGTCATTGCCAACAAAGGGTATATAACAAAGTATTGAGAAACTTTTGTTATTGACCAAATACTTATTTTCCACCATAATTTGCAAATAAATTAATTAAAAATCCTACAATGTGATTTTCTGGAAACAAAATTCTAATTTTGTCTGTCATAGTTGACGTGTACCTTTGATGAAAATTACAGGCCTCTCTCATCTTTTTAAGTGGGAGAACTTGCACAATTGGTGGATGACTAAATACTTTTTTCCCCCACTGTATATATACATACATATTATATATATATATATATATATATATATATATATATATATATATATATATATATATATAAATAAATAAATATATATACACATAAATACATACATATACATACATACATATAAATACATACACATATACAGTATACATATCCTTAAAAAATATATCTTTCCCTTTATTACTTTCCAACCCCACCACCCCTTCCCTAATTGGAGTAAACTAGAGAACAACAACGCTTAGGCTTCTACTTCCAGCTTATACATACTATATACATTTTACATTTTATGGACACAGTCAATTTTACAATAATTCTTTTTTGTTTGTTTTTACTCCTGAACTTCCTCTACCCTCAACCTCTCCTATCATTTTCATGATGTCCATCCTGTTTGCTTCTACAGTGGGGAAAAAAAGTATTTAGTCAGCCACCAATTGTGCAAGTTCTCCCACTTAAAAAGATGAGAGAGGCCTGTAATTTTCATCATAGGTACACGTCAAATATGACAGACAAAATGAGAAAAAAAAATCAAGAAAATCACATTGTAGGATTTTTAATGAATTGATTTGCAAATTATGGTGGAAAATAAGTATTTGGTCAATAACAAAAGTTTCTCAATACTTTGTTATATACCCTTTGTTGGCAATGACACAGGTCAAACGTTTTCTGTAAGTCTTCACAAAGTTTTCACACCATGTTGCTGGTATTTTGGCCCATTCCGCCATGCAGATCTCCTCTAGAGCAGTGATGTTTTGGGGCTGTCGCTGGACAACACAGACTTTCAACTCCCTCCAAAGATTTTCTATGGGGTTGAGATCTGGAGACTGGCTAGGCCACTCCAGGACCTTGAAATGCTTCTTACTAAGCCACTCCATCGTTGCCTGGGCGGTGTGTTTGGGATCATTGTCATGCTGAAAGACCCAGCCACGTTTCATCTTCAATGCCCTTGCTGATGGAAGGAGGTTTTCACTCAAAATCTCACGATACATGGCCCCATTCATTCTTTCCTTTACATGGTTCAGTCGTCCTGGTCCCTTTGCAGAAAAACAGCCCCCATGATCCTGGTCCCTTTGCAGAAAAACAGCCCCCATGATGTTTCCACCCCCATGCTTCACAGTAGGTATGGTGTTCTTTGGATGCAACTCAGCATTCTTTGTCCTCCAAACACGACGAGTTTAGTTTTGACCAAAAAGTTATATTTTGGTTTCATCTGACCATATGACATTCTCCCAATCCTCTTCTGGATCATCCAAATGCACTCTAGCAAACTTCAGACGGGCCTGGACATGTACTGGCTTAAGCAGGGGGACATGTCTCGCACTGCAGGATTTGAGTCCCTGGCGGCGTAGTGTGTTACTGATGGTAGGCTTTGTTACTTTGGTCCCAGCTCTCTGCAGGTCATTCACTAGGTCCCCCCGTGTGGTTCTGGGATTTTTGCTCACCGTTCTTGTGATCATTTTGACCCCACGGGGTGAGATCTTGCGTGGAGTCCCAGATCGAGGGAGATTATCAGTGGTCTTGTATGTCTTCCATTTCCTAATAATTGCTCCCACAGTTGATTTCTTCAAACCAAGCTGCTTACCTATTGCAGATTCAGTCTTCCCAGCCTGGTGCAGGTCTACAATTTTGTTTCTGGTGTCCTTTGACAGCTCTTTGGTCTTGGCCGTAGTGGAGTTCGGAGTATGACTGTTTGAGGTTGTGGACAGGTGTCTTTTATACTGATAACAAGTTCAAACAGGTGCCATTAATACATGTAACGAGTGGAGGACAGAGGAGCCTCTTAAAGAAGAAGTTACAGGTCTGTGAGAGCCAGAAATCTTGCTTGTTTGTAGGTGACCAAATACTTATTTTCCACCATAATTTGCAAATAAATTCATTAAAAATCCTACAATGTGATTTTCTGGATTTTTTTTTCTAAATTTGTCTGTCATAGTTGACATGTACCTATGATGAAAATTACAGGCCTCTCTCATCTTTTTAAGTTGGAGAACTTGCACAATTGGTGGCTGACTAAATACATTTTTTCCCCACTGTATATGCCATATATCTCCAACTGTGCTCCTTCACAAAAGCTCTCAACATATAACCTATATACTTATTATGGACACAGCATGCCCTACATTAGTTATCTTGCTGTTATTAGTTGTTGTTAGTTGTTATTAGTCCCATCCTTTAGCTCCATTCAACACCTCCCATCTGTCTCTTAACACCATCCATATTGGATTTCTATTTGCCATATATTTTTCAACTGTACTGTGATGTTTCACAAAAGTTCTGAACCCTTCTATTCTCACTGTATCTACATATTGTAAATTGAAAATAAATATTTTTGTCAGGAAGCTTGGCCCCAGTGATGTACTGGGCCGTAAGCACTACCCTCTGTTGTGGCTTGTGGTCAGAGGCCGAGCAGTTGCCATACCAGGCAGTGATGCAACCAGTCAGGATGCTCTCGATGGTGCAGCTGTAGAACCTTTTGAGGATCTGAGGACCCATGCCAAATCTTTTCAGTCTCCTTAGGGGGAATAGGTTTTGTTGTGCCCTCTTCATAACTGTCTTGGTGTGCTTGGACCATGTTAGTTTGTTGGGGATGTGGACACCAAGGAACTTGAAGCTCTCAACCTGCTCCACTACAGCCCCGTCGATGAGAATGGGGGCCTGCTCGGTCCTCTTCTTTTTCCTGTAGTCCACACTCATCTCCTTTGTCTTGATCACGTTGAGGGAGAGGTTGTTGTCCTGGCACCACACGGCCAGGTCTCTGACCTCCTCCCTATAGGCTGTCTCATCGTTGTCGGTGATCAGGCCTACCACTGTTGTGTCATTGGCAAACTTAATGATGGTGTTGGAGTCATGCCTGGCCATGCAGTCATGAGTGAACAGGGAGTACAGGAGGGGACTGAGCACGCACCCCTGAGGGGCCCCCGTGTTGAGGATCAGCGTGGCGGATGTGTTGTTACCTACCCTTACCGCCTGGGGGCGGCCCGTCAGGAAGTCCAGGATCCAGTTGCAGAGGGAGGTGTTTAATCCCAGGGTCCTTAGCTTAGTGATGAGCTTTGAGGGCACTATGGTGTTGAACGCTGAGCTGTAGTCAATGAATAGCATTCTCACATAGGTGTTCCTTTTGTCCAGGTGTGAAAGGGCAGTGTGGAGCGCCATAGAGATTGCATCATCTGTGGATCTGTTGGGGTGGTATGCAAATTGGAGTGGGTCTAGAGTTTCTGGGATAATGGTGTTGATGTGAGCCATGACCAGCCTGATGGCTACAGACGTGAGTGCTACGGGTCAGTAGTCATTTAGGCAGGTTATCTTAGTGTTCTTGGGCACAGGGACTATGGTGGTCTGCTTGAAACATGTTGGTATTACAGACTCAGACAGGTAGAGGTTGAAAATGTCAGTGAAGATACTTGCCAGTTGGTCAGCGCATACTTGGAGTAATGTCCTGGTAATCCGTCTGGCCCTGCGGCCTTGTGAACGTTGACCTGTTTAAAGGTCTTACTCACATCGGCTACGGAGAGCGTGATCACGCAGACATTAAAGATGTTCCACCCTCTGATCATTTTACATCACGGTGGTGGATCTGGATGGACTCAATACCTTTCTGACGCGATCTGACGACAGATGTAGGGGGGAAATGAACCAGTATTTACACCCAGAAACAACACCTATAGAGTATCCTGGGGAAAGGGGTTCACAGATTAAGCAGAGGGAGACGGGTGTCTCACAGATCTGTTTCAGATTCCAACCTCACAGAGTCAAGGCCAAGGATAACACTAAAATAAGCAGGGGAGAGTGTAAAACTCACAGACAAGTGATTTCATCTCATCAAAAGTCAAGATTCGAACTGACTAGGCAGTGCCATGACTGGGGTTTCACAATTATACAGTGTCATGCACACATCTATTGGTTATCAGGTTCTGTGTATCTAATACACAATATTCCCAAAAGTGCAAACTTGAAGCTAAATGTAGCGCACCTCAAACACTCTCAGTTACTTTAAAACATTTGACGTTGAACCCAGGTCTGCTACCAACCAGCCAACCAACCAGCCAACCAGCTGTTGTCCAGGGAGTGTGACTTGCTAACACTGAGTCTCAGTACAGATTGTTAACACTGAGCTTTTCTTTTTTCAATTTAAAGTTTTATTAAGTTTTCAATCAACCAACCAAACACATTCCACATTCACAGATGTGAATAAAAAAAAAATAAAAAAAAATAATAATAATAATAAAAAATTGTTTTATATATGTATATATATATACATACATATATATACATACATACATACATACATACATACATATACACACAAATAATAATTATAACAAAATTTAAATTATAGAACTTGCAGCAGCACTATCAAGGTTCTTATTAGCTATTTCCAGCCTTAGCTGAGATGACGAGCCAATAATTAGTTTTTAGGTTTTACAGCACCTTACACAACACGCATCTGCCCATCTCCCTGATTCCCCCATTCACTCTGTCCAATTTGAAATATAGTTGAGTAGTGGAGACCAGAGTCTATCAAACTTGGGCTGTCTCTTGTGGAGGTCATAAGTGAGCTTTTCAAGAGGGAGAAAGTCAACAATCTGGTCAATCCACATTTTAAATGTAGGAGAAGTATTAGAGGCCCACAATAGAAGAATACATTTCTTAGCAAAGTATGTAATGGTCATGAGCAAATTTTCTCTGTCAGGATCAAGAACAAAGTCCTGCTGGGCATTAAGAAGATAGAGACACGGGGTCATATCAAACTGTACATCTAGTATTTTCTGTGCAGCAGTATGTATAGATTGCCAAAATCTGGCAATCTCTCTGCAGCTCCAAAATACATGCATATAGGTTCCACTTTCAGAGGTACATCTATTACAATTAGGAGAAATGTCTGTTTTCATTTTATGGAGTCTCAGGGGAGTGTAATAAAATTTGTACAAAAATTTGAAATTAGATTCTTTCATTTTTACATTAGTAGAGGAGCAGTATACCCTGTCGCAAACCTCCGCCCATAACTCATCACTGATAGTCAGACCAAGGTCCTTTTCCCATATTATTTTCAAAGGAGTAAAGGAGGATCCTCCTTTCTCAGAAAGGAGTCTATAGATATAGGATATTTTGCCTTTAATGGATTGTGCTGTGACAAGAAGGGTTTCAACTTCATTCAACTGAGTTCTAAACCTCCTCTTGGAAGTAAATGAGGAGATGACATGTCTAATTTGTAGATATTTTAAAAAATGGGATCTTGGCACATTGAATTCATTGCAGAGCTCTTGAAAGGATTTCAGTGTAGTGGTCTTCTGATGAAATAGGTCTGAAAAGGTCCTGATTCCTAGAGTATGCCAAAGATTAAAGTTGGCATCTCTCAGGGCTTTTGGCAAGTCTGGGTTGCCTACTATAGGCGAGTGAGAACATATTTGGGAGGAGATGCCCAAGTATTTCTTACAGTCCCTCCACGCTCGTAGGGTACTGTAAATCACAAATGTTTTGGCTATGTTGCCCACTTCACTAAAGTTATCAATGAATATAGTTGAGCTTAGTGGCAATGAACCACAAGATTGGGCTTCTATCTGGCTCCACGTTGACTCTTGTCTGTTTGTGATCCATGTTAGCATGTTGCGGATTTGGGCAGACCAGTAGTACAATTGAAGGGAGGGAAGGGCAAGACCACCCCTTAGATTCAGGTTTCGATAGAGTGGAAAGCTTGATCCTAGGTTTTTTATTGCCCCATATAAATTTGGTGATGCTTTGGTTAATTGTTTTGAAAAAGGAAGCTGGGAGATAGCATGGGAGCATCTGAAATAAATAGTTCAGTCTAGGGAGGATGTTCATACGGATTACATTAATTCTTCCTACTAAGCTAATTGGGAGGGAGATCCAGGTTTGGAGGTTGTTCTTGATTTGATCCAGGAGTGGAAGATAATTCTCTTTGAAAAGCCTATTCAGATCTAGTGTTATGAATATCCCAAGGTATTGAAACCCCTGTGTCTTCCATTGGAATGGGCATAGTGTCTTCATAGAACTGGTGAGTATAATATTGAGAGGGCAGACAGTGGATTTGTTAAAATTAATCTTATAACCTGAAAACGTGCCATACTGAGCAATTGTATCTAAGATGGGAGGAAGGGATTTCTCAGGGTTGGATATGTAGAGCAAGACATCATCCGCGTAAAGCGAAATCTTGTGCTGCAGGCCGCCTGCAGGAACCCCCATAATACTTGGATTGCTCCTTATCAACTCTGCCAGAGGCTCCGCCCCCAACAAGTAGAGCAGGGGGGACAGCGAGCACCCTTGTCTTGTGCCCCGTCCCAAAGGGAATCTGTCAGAGTTCAGTCCGTTAGTAGTCACCATGGCATTTGGATGAGAGTATAGTGATTTGATCCATTTAATAAAGTTTGGGCCCATGTTGAACTTCTCTAAGACTGAGAACAGAAAGCTCCACTCCATCCTGTCGAACGCCTTCTCAGCATCCAGTGAAGCCAGCAGGACAGGGGTCTTCTGTGCGTTTACTTGATCAATAATATCAAAAAGACGGCGAATGTTATCAGAAGAGTATCTGTCTCTAATAAATCCCGTCTGGTCCGCTTTTATTATTTTGGGAAGAAGAGTGTTTAGTCTTTTGGCGAGCAATTTGGTGATTATTTTGTAGTCGAAATCCAACAAGCTTATGGGCCGGAAGGAGGAGCAGGATAGGGGATCCTTGTCTTTTTTGAGCAACACTGTAATGCGAGCTGTGTGCATTGAGTCTGGGAGAACTCAGTTTTTGCAAAATCCTCCAGCATTGGCATGAAAATAGGGCTAAGCTGGGGCCAAAAAGCTTTGTAGAACTCTCTGGGGAATCCATCTGGGCCTGGGGACTTGTTAGGTGGCATGGAGGTAATTGCCTCCAGGATCTCCTCAGGAGTGAAGGGGGAGTTGAGATCTTCTTGGTCGGTCTCTGATAGTTTAGGTAGCGAGATTCCCTCTAGGAAGGAGTGGAGTTCTGCCTCCGTGTGTTTTCTCTCAGAGGTATATAGTTTGCAGTAAAAATCATGAAAAGTTAAATTGATCTTTTTTGGATCATATGTGACCTCATCCTCTGCTGTTCGGATAGCCATAATTGTACGCTCTGACTGCTCTTTTTTTAATTGATAAGCAAGCAATCTACTAGGCCTATTGCTATACTCATGGTATTTCTGTTTAGTAAAGAAAACTTTTTTTTAATCTCCCGAGTATAGTCCAAATTCAGTTTGGCTTTGGCTGCTTTAAGTTGACTCCAGGAGGTGCTGTCTGGGGATTGTTTATGTACTTTTTCACAGCGTTCCAGCTCCCTCTCCAGATCTAGCCTGTGTGCTTCCATTGCTTTTTTCTTAGAGGAAGCATATGCAATTAGATGACCTCTTAGTGTGGCTTTAGCAGCGTCCCACATTGTGGCCGGAGAAACAGGAGAATCTTTGTTGTCTTGTGTGTAGTTGTCTATCCATGTAGTTACCAATGTATGGAATGCTTCGTTTGATAGCATGGAGGTGTTGAATTTCCAGCTCTTTGATCTCGGGATGTTTTTGCAGAGGTCAAAGCGGAGGTGGACAAAGGCGTGATCCGAAAGCGCTATGGGTCCGATTGTACACGTGGCTGAATTTATGAAACTCTTTGGGATAAAAATGTAATCTATACGGGAGTAGGTGTTATGGACATTAGAGTAGTATGTATAGTCCATAGCTGAGCTATTAGTCTCTCTCCAGATATCTATCAGTCCCATCTCTTTAGTAAGAGAGTTCAACATCTTTGCAGATCTAGGATTTGTGGTGGTGATTTGAGATGATTTGTCTAGGGTTGGGTTCAGGGTACAATTAAAATCTCCGGCCAACACTCCAAAGGAAACACAATGCTCATTGAACAGAGTTATCATTTTCGACATAAAAGCAGGAGTATCTGTGTTAGGGGCGTATATGTTTAAGATAGTAATTGGTTGCCCATACAGTGACCCAGTTATCAAGATAAATCTCCCCTCCGGATCAGATATGTTTTTGTCAATTATGAATGGAACATTCTTATGGATAAGTATTGTCCTGTACCTCTACTGTTGGCCCCCCTCTCTCCGCGCAGAGGGGGGGACGACCCCGCATAGTAGGAAGGGATCCCCCCAAAAAAATATCTAAATTTGAAAGATGAGAAATACACCTGTCCCACCCAAGCTCTGCGGAGTTTGGCATGTTCAGCGTCACAGAGGTGTGTCTCTTGCAATAGCGCGATGTCTGCTTTTTCCTTTTTTAGAGCACATAGTATCTTTTTCCGTTTTATTGCATGGCCTAGACCGTGGCAGTTCCATGTCAATAGATTTAAGGTACTAGTCATCGTCATCGAACAGTAATCGAACTTTAGTGCAAGTCATCTCTGGGTAAAGGTGGATCGTAAGTTACAGCTGCGTTCACATAAAAGGAAAATAAATGGTTTACATAAAATAACAATCTCTGAACACCCCAGCCGAGTTCCCAAACAACTCGACATATCCCGTTGGATCTATTACCTCCCCGCTCAGTCACAATTCTGTGTTCCAACAAAAAAAAAGACCGGGAACAGTTAGCAACGCACAACGTCTCCCCCTCCCCACCAAAGAAATGCCTCATCCTCTCCGCCCGCATTGAGTAACTGACAACGTAGCCCCCGTCCAGACCACATTAAGAAAGGGAGAAAATAAAATCAATAGCCCAGCCTACATACAGTAGGCCTAAGTTATAATATGGGGCCTATCCCTCTCAGCTAAAGGAACATAAATATAGATTGGACGGCTATAATGAAATTTAGCAGGGCGGTGGGTCTTTGGATATCGGCTATATGTTGTCTTACCTCCTTTAGAAATAACAGTAATCGCATTAATCGCATTTAGTCAATGGTCCATTTCTCATTGACCGGGGTTGTCTTTCAAAAAACGTTTTGCCTCTTCGGGAGTTTTGAAGTGTCGCAGGGCTCCTTGGTGAAGAATCCTGAGCTCGTTTGGGTATTTGAATCCCCTAAAGATGCCTCGGTCAATGGAGCATTTCTTCACCTCGTCAAACTCTCGGCGCTTTCGGCGTATTCCAGCTGACAGGTCCTGGAGTAAGGTGAGTTTGGCGTTTCCCACTGTAATGGTGTTGGTTTTCGCCGCCTGTAGGACTCGTTCCTTGTCGGTGAATCTCAGGAAACGTATGGTGATTGGGCGCGGTGGTTGTCTGGCTGCTGGTGGGGGGCCTCAGTGCTCGGTGAGCTCTCTCGAGTTCTATGGGCCTGTCGGTGGACAGGTGGAGCCACTCGGGAAGTTTGTCTTGCAGGTAGCGGATCAGTGGCATGTTTCCCTCTTCTTTTCGCCCAGATTTAATAGAACACAATTATTCCTTCGCCCCCTGTTTTCCAGGTCCTCTGTTTTCTCTTCCAGCTGCTCTATTTTTTTTTAGCATATGCTATTGTTTCCATGGCGTCTGTCAATAAGTTTTCCGTGGATAGGATTCGCCCCTCTGCCTCGTCCAGGCGCCCCGCGTTTATGGTTATCTTGTTGTTTATGTCAGGCAAGGCATTTTCCAGGATTGTCACCTTGCCCCCTATCGCACTGAGCTGAGCGTTAATGGCATCTAGTTTAGTGTTGAGTTCTGTACGTTGGGATCTCAGCTCAGAAAAGATGTCTTCGACAGAGTGCGAGGTTGGCATTCGTTGGGCCTCGGGGGGGGACGGGTCCTCTTTCTCCTGGCTAATGGCGCTAGCTTTTTCTGAAGCTAGCTGCTTCTTGGAGGCTTTTTCCGTCGCTAGTACTCGAGTCCGGGTAAAAATGTCACCTGTAGTGTTGCCTTTTGAAGCCGCCATGACTTTTTGACTAAAGCTAAATGAGTTTAAACTTGAAGTGGAGGTAAGATTAGGAATTGGAAACTACTTGTGCGGAGCTCCTAGTTCATGCGGCCATCTCGTTCAAGGGTCACGTGATCCTCCGCAGCTCACACTGAGCTTTTCTAACGCCCTGGACCAGAGCTACCAATCAACCTGCAGAACATTCCACACTCCGCTCTGCTCCCCATCCACCCTGATTACACAACAGGGAATTCCACAAAGAGACATTTTCCCATTAGGCTGTAACAGGAAGGGGAAGGAAGAGGGTCTGGCCAGTGTTTTATTATGATAGCTGAGATAACAGCAGGCCCCTTTGTTTACCTGTGTGTCAACTCCGTAATCACACTAAAGCACTCCCACAGGCCTGCTTGTTGAAGTCCAGTTTTGCTCTGGTCCGGAACACTTGTGTAGATTGTGTAAGCGCAACTACAGTGCCTTGCAAAAGTATTCATCCCCCTTAACGTTTTTCCTATTTTGTTGCATTACAACCTGTAATTTAAATGGATTTTTATTTGGATTTCATGTAATGGACATACACAAAATAGTCCAAATTGGTGAAGTGAAATGTAAAAATAACGTGTTTTAAAAAATTCAAAAAAATAAATAACGGAAAAGTGGTGCGTGCATATGTATTCACCACCTTTGCTATGAAGCCCCTAAAAAAGATCTGGTGCAACCAATTACCTTCAGAAGTCACATAATTAGTTAAATAAAGTCCAACTGTGTGCAATCTAAGTGTCACATGATCTGTCACATGATCTCAGTATATATACACCTGTTCTGAAAGGCCCCAGAGTCTGCAACACCACTAAGCAAGGGGCACCACCAAGCAAGCGGTACCATGAAGACCAAGGAGCTCTCCAAACAGGTCAGGGACAAAGTTGTGGAGAAGTACAGATCAGGGTTGGGTTATAAAAAAATATCAAAGACTTTGAACATCCCATGGAGCACCATTAAATCCATTATTAAAAAATGGAAAGAATATGGCACCACAACAAACCTGCCAAGAGAGGGCCGCCCACCAAAACTCACAGACCAGGCAAGGAGGGCATTAATCAGAGAGGCAACAAAGAGACCAAAGATAACCCTGAAGGAGCTGCAAAGCTCCACAGTGGAGATTGGAGTATCTGTCCATAGGACCACTTTAAGCCGTACACTCCACAGAGCTGGGCTTTACGGAAGAGTGGCCAGAAAAAAGCCATTGCTTAAAGAAAAAAATAAGCAAACACGTTTGGTGTTCGCCAAAAGGCATGTGGGAGACTCCCCAAACATATGGAAGAAGGTACTCTGGTCAGACTAAAATTGAGCTTTTTGGCCATCAAGGAAAACGCTATGTTTGGCGCAAACCCAACACCTCTCATCACCCAGAGAACACCATCCCCACGGTAAAGCATGGTGGTGGCAGCATCATGCTGTGGGGATGTTTTTCATCGGCAGGGACTGGGAAACTGGTCAGAATTGAAGGAATGATGGATGGCGCTAAATACAGGGAAATTCTTGAGGGAAACCTGTTTCAGTCTACAAGAGACTTGAGACTGGGACGGAGGTTCACCTTCCAGCAGGACAATGACCCTAAGCATACTGCTAAAGCAACACTTGAGTGGTTTAAGGGGAAACAATTAAATGTCTTGGAATGGCCTAGTCAAAGCCCAGACCTCAATCCAATTGAGAATCTGTGGCTGACTTAAAGATTGCTGTACACCAGCGGAACCCATCCAACTTGAATGAGCTGGAGCAGTTTTGCCTTGAAGAATGGGCAGAAATCCCAGTGGCTAGATGTGCCAAGCTTATAGAGACATACCCCAATAGACTTTCAGCTGTAATTGCTGCAAAAGTTGGCTCTACAAAGTATTGACTTTGGGGGGGGTGAATAGTTATGCACGCTCAAGTTCTGTTTTTTTGTCTTATTTCTTGTTTGTTTCACAATAGAAAAGATTTTGCATCTTCAAAGTGGTAGGCATGTTGTGTAAATCAAATGATACAAACCCCCCAAAAATCCATTTTAATTCCAGGTTGTAAGGTAACAAAATAGGAAAAATGCCAAGGGGGGTGAATACTTTCGCAAGCCACTGTATAAGGTCTCTCTGTTGTGCAAGAGTCAATGGTGAATACAGCCATATAGGCTCTCACTGTCACTCACAGACCTGCGTGTGAGAGCGGTGATATGGTTTAACTACTGTAAACAACACAGCCAGGGTGTAAGATGTAACTGCAATGCACCAGTGTGCGTGTGAGCACAACCATATGATTTTCACAAAGCAAGGTGTGGATACACAAGCCTGCACCCTGGTAACCCTGTAGTTGCTTGGCTTTGTTCAATGACAAAAAGCAAAAGCATTATGCTGTGAATTGCTTGTGCCCAC